>NC_042966.1:6337740-6547740 GCF_901001165.1 Salmo trutta
ACCCTGATCTGTTTCACCTGTCTTGTACTTGTCTCCACCTCCCACTAGGTGTCTCCAATTTTCCCCCATTATCCCCTGTGTACTTATACCTGCGTTTTCTGTTGGTCTGTCTTTTCTTGTCAAGTCTTACCAGTGTGGTCTCCCGGCTTTCCAGTAGCTCTAGTTTCTGTTTTCTAGTCCTCCTGGTTCTGACCATTCTGCTTGCCTTGGCCCTGCCTGCTGTTTGATGCGGTCTTGGATTACTGACCTTTGCCGCCCTGACCCTGTGCCTGCCTACCGTTCTGTCCCTTATTGATGCTGTCTTGGATTACCGACCTCTGCCTGCCCTGGACCTGCTGTTTCCCTGCCCCCTGTTTCGTAATAAACATCTGAGGTTTGAATTGTCTGCCTCCTGTGTCTGCATCTGGGTCTTATCCTGAGTCGTGTTATAATGTAGGAAAGCATATCTGTATCTTGCACAGCAGTGCTCCACTTGTGGTTCGCATACACTTGCTGGCTTTATGATGCCTTTGGTCCTTTAAAATTACCATGATAATACTTAGGTATCTAGAATGAATTTCCCTGGTAAATATTTGTAGCTAACTGGCGATGGAGACACGAGACAGTGTTTTTTAGGCAATTCAGAAATCTCTATACCATAATGACTTTGGATGCAAAAATACACATTTTATATGTTTCTATCGTTTCCATTGTTGTTACTCAAATGTTTCTGTACTTTAAAAAATAACGAATGTTAGTTTCTAGGATCTTGAAGGGTGAAGATCAAATAACTACTTCATGTTATCTAATCCAATTTGTTGTTCCTACTCTGAACATTGCATGCATAACAAACATGGGATTTTATTTTACCTTTATTTAACTAGGCAAGTCAGTTAAGAACAAATTCTTATTTTCAATGACAGCCTAGGAACAGTCGGTTAACCTCTCTAGGGCCGGCGGGACGAAATCGTCCCACCAACTCAACAGCCAGTTGAATCCTGTGGCGCGTTATTCAAATACCTTAGAAATGCTATTACTTCAATTTCTCAAACATATGACTATTTTACAGCATTTTAAAGACAAGACTCTCGTTAATCTAACCACACTGTCCGATTTCAAAAAGGCTTTACAATGAAAGCAAAACTTTAGATTATGTCAGCAGAGTACCCAGCCAGAAATAATCAGACACCCATTTTTCAAGCTAGCATATAATGTCACATAAACCCAGAAGACAGCTAAATGAAGCACTAACCTTTGATGATCTTCATCAGATGACAACCCTAGGACATTATGTTATACAATACATGCATGTTTTGTTTAATCAAGTTCATATTTATATCAAAAACCAGCTTTTTACATTAGCATGTGACGTTCAGAACTAGCATACCCCCCGCAAAACTTCCGGCGAATTTACTAACAATTTACTAAATTACTCACGATAAACGTTCACAAAAAGCATAACAATTATTTTAAGAATTATAGATACAGAACTCCTCTATGCACTCGATATGTCCGATTTTAAAATAGCTTTTCGGTGAAAGCACATTTTGCAATATTCTAAGTAGATAGCCCGGCATCACAGGGCTAGCTATTTAGACACCCAGCAAGTTTAGCCTTCACCAAACTCTGATTTACTATTAGAAAAGTTTGATTACCTTTGGTGTTCTTCGTCAGAATGCACTCCCAGGACTTCTACTTCAATAACAAATGTTGGTTTGGTCCCAAATAATCCATAGTTATGTTCCAACAGCAGCATTTTTTGTTCGTGCGTTCAAGACACTATCCAAATGGTAAATAAGGGTCACGCGCATGGCGCATTTCGTGACAAAAGATTTCTAAATATTTCATTACCGTACTTCGAAGCATGTTAACCGCTGTTTAAAATCAATTTTTATGCAATTTTTCTCGTAAAAAAGCGATAATATTCCAACCGGGAATCTGCAATTAGGTAAACAGACGAAAGAAAATAAAGCATGGGGTCGACTCGGGCACGCGCCTAAGCCCTTTGTCCTCTGATCGGCCACTTGTCAAAGGTGATAATGTGTTTCAGCCAGAGGCTGCCTCGATATCGTTCAGCTTTTTCCCGGGCTCTGAGAGCTATGGGAGCCGTAGGAAGTGTCACGTTACAGCTAAGATCCTCAGTCTTCAATAAACAGAGACAAGAAGAACAACACCTTGTCAGACAGGCCACTTCCTGCATGAAATCTTCTCAGGTTTTTGCCTGCCATATGAGTTCTGTTATACTCACAGACACCATTCAAACAGTTTTAGAAACTTTAGGGTGTTTTCTATCAAAAGCCAATATGCATATTCTAGTTACTGGGCAGGAGTAGTAACCAGATTAAATCAGGTATGTTTTTTATCCAGCCGTGTAAATACTGCCCCCTAGCCCTAACAGGTTAACTGCCTTGTTCAGGGGCAGAAGGACAGATTTGTACCTTGGGGATTTGATCTTGCAACCTTTCAGTTACTAGTCCGACGCTCTAACCACTAGGCTACGCTGCCACTTAAATGGACTGAAATATAATTTTGTGAAAAGGTCATCTTCAACTTATTTATGACTCCCGCTCATATCTCATCTAAAATGATTCTGTATTCTACAGGTACCTAACCTACATATTATTTTAGTTGTATAATTACATACAAAATAGATTTCAAATTATCCTGGAACAAAAAACAAAACTCTGATTTGCTTAATTCCATGTTTATGGCAAATTGAACCATGGTGTTTCTGCTGATTGTGAATGAGGACCATTTTATTTGTGCTGATAGGGAATTAGAGACCATTGTGCTTGTGCTGATAGTGAATGAGGACCATGTGTTGTGTTGAGAGTGAGTGGGGGAAAAACTGTGTTTTAATGAAACAATGACTTGTTCCAGCATGGGAACAGCATGCCAGGTACTTCAGCAGACAGCTCTGTCTGCAGTTTGGGGTCCAATTTTGTTGCATTGTGCTGCCTGTTCGGCAGATCAAAACTGCTCAGCTACTTGGTCTGTGATCCTCTCAGTCTACCAGTGACATGTGTATTATGAGAACTAGAGCACGATTGTTTGAGATGTCCTATCAATGATTCAGCGAAAGCTTATCAAATGCAAGAGAGAACGACGTTTCGCCTAGGATGTTCCTCTGGAAACATTTGATATATAATTCACTGTTTTATGACAGGTTGCCAAGTGTACATGCCATGCCCTTGATTTAGATAAAGGACTCCCTGGCAGCCAAGGTTCTCCCTTGCCCCAAAATTGGAGTGCTCAGAGTCTCCTGACAGTATGTTGCCTCAAATATTCTCCCATTGGTGACTAATCATCTGTAACAGTGCATTTTAGTAGGAAACAATCAGGTAAATACTTAATTGGGTCATTTAAGTACTTAAAAGACTATTAACACAAATGATATACCCATAAATTAATTGGTATTGCTCTGGAAATACAGAGGAGAGACCTGCAGAAAGAGAGGTAATGAAGTTAGCACATATTTTTAAATGCGTTAATCAGGTATGCTTGTGCTATGAATCTATGGGAGAATCCCATGTAAAATGACAGATTAGAGGGGAATATGGAGCACACTCTGGAGTTAGCAATAAGCAGATGGGGTTTTTGTCTTGTTTACTTTGGGAGTGAGTTGACATCCCCACGGATAAGGTTTTACCATGCACGGATTACCGCCACGAAACAGCCTCCGTAAATAACAAGAGCAGACCTAATCAATCTCTGTCTCATTCTCTTTCTCTCTATCTCTCCCTCTCTCTAACAATCTGTCGATGTAGACAGTTGAGGTTGTAGATCTTCAATCTAAAAACATTGCACTCTAAAAAACGACCTAATTTGAGTTCTTTTGTAACCCAGCGCTGGGTAAGTATTGGACAGAACACACCCTGGGTTATTTTGAATCAGCCAGTTGGGTTGCGGGAATAACCCATGTTGGCTTTTTTGGGATTACACAAACATGGGTTAATTTAACCATCAGTTGTTGTTTTTTTCCCTTTCATACTGGGCTGGCCCAGCAGCTGGATCTTTTTATACGTAGCCCTGGCTTATAAGGGCCATGATTTTTAGGTACTTCGTTTTTGGCCACCTGTGAAAATAAATGTATTTCATTTTCATCATGTTAAATTTGTGAGCTGCAAATTCAATTTTACAGAAAATATTTTTGCATATTACATATTCTAATATAATAAGATTGCTTACTAGATATAGAAACAAGGTAGTATCTATCCCAGCATGGATATTTGCATTTACCAAACTCTTACACATCTATAAGTCTCATTAAAGCTCAAATCAAATAATCTTTAAAACATTCAGTGTTCAACTGTAACATGTGATAACAATGCAACAGAACACATGAACAGGAATGAAATATAATCTCATGGGTGGCCAAAAATACATTTCTAAAAGCCACATCCCTACTAAACTACACCTCCAATCTTCAGATCTGACCCGCTGGGTCATATCTCAACAACCCAGCATCATTAACCCAGCATCAACAACCCAACCATGCTCTTTCAGTTCACCTGAGTGTTGTTGTGTGGGTTACTCTGTTGATGGCTAAAACAACAGCTTTAACCGAGCTAACACTAGCATCTACTCACAAATGGAATCCACAAACAAGTGGCTACCTCGTCTCCGGACATGAACTAAATGGATAAATTATATAAGAGGTATGCAGTGGATATATAAGCTGACATAGATATAATACTGAAGGGAAGCAATCCACAATATACAGATGTGGGAAAAAAATCAGGTTTTACCCACAGTGTGTTTTGTGTATCTGTGAAATAGTGTGCATCTGGTAACGAGGGTTGAGACAAATTGATGATGAGCACCAACAGCATTCCTAAAGAGGGAGGTAGTTAAATTACAGTGTATGTAAATGTGATGGTTGACTGGGAAACCATACAGAGAGTAATTTAGTCAAATCAAATAAACTCAACAAAAAAAGAAACGTCCCTTTTTCAGGACCCTGTTTTTGTAAAAATCCAAATAACTTCACAGATCTTCATTGTAAAGGGTTCAAACACTGTTTCCCACGCTTGTTCCAACAACCATAAACAATTAATGAACATGCACCTGTGGAACGGTCGTTAACCTGTTAGGGTATAGGGGGCAGTATTGAGATTTTTTTGAAAAAATATGTGCCCATTTTTAACTGCCTCCTACACCTACCCAGTAACTACAATATGCATATACTTATTATATATGGATAGAAAACACCCTAAAGTTTCAAAAACTGTTTGAATGGTGTCTGTGAGTATAACAGAACTCATTTGGCAGGCAAAACCCTGAGACAGATTCTGACAGGAAGTGGATACCTGATGTGTTGAATTGACTTTGAGCCTATGCCATTGAAAAACAAAGGGGGTGAGGTATATTCTGGCACTTCCTATTGCTTCCACAAGATGTCCCTAGCCTTTACAAAGTGTTTTGAGTGTTCTACAGTGAGATCTGACCGAATAAGAGCCATGGAACGTGATGGTCCATTAGACATCTGGCGCGCGATTTGATGGTGGGTACTCTCATTCCGAAACGTTTTAAAAGAAAACCCAATGGTCCGCCTTGAATTTTATTCATGTTCTGGTTAAAAAAGGCCCTAATGATTTATGCGATACAACGTTTGACATGTTTGAACGAACGGAAATATATTTTTTCCGTTCTTGAAGTGAAGTGAAGTCCGGCTGGCTTAGATCATGCGCTACAACACGGAGGTTTTTCGACATAACTGATGAGCTTTTTTGAACAAAACTACATTCGTTATGGACCTGGGACCCTTTGGAAGTGACATCTGATGAAGAGAATCAAAGGTAATGGATTATTTATATAGTATTTTCGATTTTAGATTCCTCCAACATGGCGGTTAGTCTGTATCGCGATGCGTATTTTTCTGGCGCAGTGCTCAGATTATTGCAAAGTGTGATTTCCCAGTAAGGTTAATTTAAAATCTGACAAGTCCATTGCGTTCAAGAGATGTAAATCTATAATTCTTTGAATGACAATATAATATTTTAGCAATGTTTTCTAATATTAATTAATTATTTTGTTGTCATGACTTGACTGCCGGTATTGGAGGGAAACGATTTCCTGAACATCAACGCCATAGTAAAACACTGTTTTTAGATATAAATATGAACTTGATAGAACTAAAAATGCATGCATTGTCTAACATAATGTCCTAGGAGTGTCATCTGATGGAGATTGTAAAAGGTTAGTGCATAATTTTAGCTGATTGTATGGTTTTGGTGAAGCCTGTCTTTGAATCGACAATGCATTGCACACCGCTATTGTCAATGTACTCTCCTAACATAACCTAACTTTATGCTTTCCCCGTAAAACCTTTTTGAAATCGGTAAACGTGGTTAGATTAAGGAGATGTTTATCTTTCAAAGGCTGTAAGTTAGTTGTATGTTTGAGAAATTTGAATTTGTACATTTATTTGGTTTCAAATTTGCCGCTCTTGAAATGCACCTGCTGTTGATAGGGTGCGCCACGGGGGGAACGCTAACGTCCCAGGTAGCCTCAAGAAGTTTTAAGACACTAACAGCTTACAGACAGTAGACAATTAACCTGTTAGGGTATAGGGGGCAGTATTGAGACTTTTTGAAAAAAGATGTGCCCATTTTTAAATGCCTCCTACACCTACCCAGTAACTACAATATGCATATACTTATTATATATGGATAGAAAACACCCTAAAGTTTCAAAAACTGTTTGAATGGTGTCTGTGAGTATAACAGAACTCATTTGGCAGGCAAAACCCTGAGACAGATTCTGACAGGAAGTGGATACCTGATGTGTTGAATTGACTTTGAGCCTATGCCATTGAAAAACAAAGGGGGTGAGGTATATTCTGGCACTTCCTATTGCTTCCACAAGATGTCCCTAGCCTTTACAAAGTGTTTTGAGTGTTCTACAGTGAGATCTGACCGAATAAGAGCCATGGAACGTGATGGTCCATCATTCACCCTGGCGCGCGATTTGATGGTGGGTACTCTCATTCCGAAACGTTTTAAAAGAAAACCCAATGGTCCGCCTTGAATTTTATTCATGTTCTGGTTAAAAAAGGCCCTAATGATTTATGCGATACAACGTTTGACATGTTTGAACGAACGGAAATATATTTTTTCCGTTCTTGAAGTGAAGTGAAGTCCGGCTGGCTTAGATCATGCGCTACAACACGGAGGTTTTTCGACATAAATGATGAGCTTTTTTGAACAAAACTACATTCGTTATGGACCTGGGACTCTTTGGAAGTGACATCTGATGAAGAGAATCAAAGGTAATGGATTATTTATATAGTATTTTCGATTTTAGATTCCTCCAACATGGCGGTTAGTCTGTATCGCTATGCGTATTTTTCTGGCGCAGTGCTCAGATTATTGCAAAGTGTGATTTCCCAGTAAGGTTAATTTAAAATCTGACAAGTCCATTGCGTTCAAGAGATGTAAATCTATAATTCTTTGAATGACAATATAATATTTTAGCAATGTTTTCTAATATTAATTAATTATTTTGTCGTCATGACTTGACTGCCGGTATTGGAGGGAAACGATTTCCTGAACATCAACGCCATAGTAAAACACTGTTTTTAGATATAAATATGAACTTGATAGAACTAAAAATGCATGCATTGTCTAACAAAATGTCCTAGGAGTGTCATCTGATGGAGATTGTAAAAGGTTAGTGCATAATTTTAGCTGATTGTATGGTTTTGGTAAAGCCTGTCTTTGAATCGACAATGCATTGCACACCGCTATTGTCAATGTACTCTCCTAACATAACCTAACTTTATGCTTTCCCCGTAAAACCTTTTTGAAATCGGTAAACGTGGTTAGATTAAGAAGATGTTTATCTTTCAAAGGCTGTAAGTTAGTTGTATGTTTGAGAAATTTGAATTTGTACATTTATTTGGTTTCAAATTTGCCGCTCTTGAAATGCACCTGCTGTTGATAGGGTGCGCCACAGGTGGCACGCTAACGTCCCAGGTAGCCTCAAGAAGTTAAGGGCACAGTTATGAAAACTTAGGACACTAAAGAGGCCGTTCTACTGACTCTGAAAAACACCACAAGAAAGAGGCCCAGGGTCCCTGCTCATCTGCGTGAACGTGCCTTAGGCATGCTGCAAGGAGGCATGAGGACTGCAGATGTGGCCAGGGCAAAAAATTGTAATGTCCATACTGTGAGACGCCTAAGAAAGAGCTACAGGGAGACAGGACGGACAGCTGATCGTCCTCGCAGTGGCAGATCACGTGTAACAACACCTGCACAGGAACGGTACATCCGAACATCACACCTGTGGGACAGGTACAGGATGGCAACAACAACCTCCCGAGTTACACCAGGAACGCACAATCCGTCCATCAGTGCTCAGACTGTCCACAATAGGCTGAGAGATGCTGTCTCACCAGGGGTGATGGTCGGATTCGCGTTTCATCAAAGGAATGAGCGTCACACGAGGCCTGTACTCTGGAGTGGGATCGATTTGGAGGTGGATGGTCCGTCATGGTCTGGGGCGGTGTGTCACAGCATCATAGGACTGAGCTTGTTGTCATTGCAGGTAATCTCAACGCTGTGCATTACAGGGAAGACATCCTCCTCTCTCATGTGGTACCCTTCCTGCAGGCTCATCCTGACACGAACCTCCAGCATGACAATGCCACCAACCATACTGCTCGTTCTGTGCGTGATTTCCTGCAAGACAGGAATGTCAGTGTTCTGCCATGGCCAGCGAAGAGCCCGGATCTCAATCTCATTGAGCACGTCTGGGACCTGTTGGATCAGAGGGTGAGGGCTAGGGCCATTCCCCCCACAAATGTCCGGGAACTTGCAGGTGCCTTGGTGGATGAGTGGGGTAACATCTCACAGCAAGAACTGGCAAATCTGGTGCAGTCCATGAGGAGATGCACTGCAGTACTTAATAATTACATCTAGATGTTCCGCTAGCGGAACACCAGCTCCAATAGCCAATGATGGGCGTGGCGCGAATTACAAATTCCTCAAAAATACAAAAACTTCAATTTTTCAAACATATGACTATTTTACACCATTTTAAAGACAAGACTCTCCTTTATCTAACCACACTGTCCGATTTCAAAAAGGCTTTACAACGAAAGCAAAACATTAGATTATGTCAGCAGTGTACCCAGCCAGAAATAATCAGACACCCATTTTTCAAGCTAGCATATAATGTCACATAAATCCAAACCACAGCTAAATGCAGCACTAACCTTTGATGATCTTCATCAGATGACACCCCTAGGACATTATGTTATACAATACATGCATGTTTTGTTCAATCAAGTTTATATTTATATCAAAAACCAGCTTTTTACATTAGCATGTGACGTTCAGAACTAGCATACCCCCCGCAAACTTCCGGTGAATTTACTAAATTACTCACGATAAACGTTCACAAAAAACATAACAATTATTTTAAGAATTATAGATACAGAACTCCTCTATGCACTCGCTATGTCCGATTTTAAAATAGCTTTTCGGTGAAAGCACATTTTGCAATATTCTAAGTAGATAGCCCGGCATCACAGGGCTAGCTATTTACACACCCACCAAGTTTAGCACTCATCAAAGTCAGATTTACTATAAGAAAAATGTTATTACCTTTGCTGTTTTCGTCAGAATGCACTCCCAGGACTTCTACTTCAATAACAAATTGTCACGTCCTGGCCAGTATAAGGGTTAATTAGTATTGTAGTTTGGTCAGGACGTGTTATTTTTTGTCGATCGTATTTCGTTTTGTTATTTTTGTATGTTCATTTTGAAAATAAATAAACGTCAAGATGAGCCTACTGAGCCTACCTGCTGCGTTTTGGTCCTCCTTCACCGACGACAACCGTGACAGAATCATCCACCAAATCAGGACCAAGCAGCAGAAGAAGGAGCAGTGGGATTTTGAGTTGGACTATGGTGAGAGATGGACTTGGGAGGAGATCTTGAAGGGAGAAGGCTCCTACACTTGGGAGGAGATCCAAGCCGGAAAAGATCGCCTTCCATGGGGACAGGTGGTAAGAGAGAGAGAGGAAAGGCGAAAGGCTGGTATGGACCGGGAACGTTTCCGAGCAACACGACTAGCGTTGAAGCGCGAGAGGCACCCCCAATATTTTTTTTGGGGGGGGCACACGGGTAGTTGGGCTAGGCATAGGAAGAGCCGGAAGCCAGCTACCCGTGGTTATATGGAGGAGCGTATGGGGTGGAGAGCGCTATGTTTCGCTGAGGAGCGCACTATCTCACCCATACGCACGCACAGTCCGGTGCGAGTTATTCCAGCCCCTCGCAGGTGCCGTGCTAGAGCGGGCATCCAGCCTGGTAGGAGGATGCCTGCGCAGCGCATCTGGTCGCCGGTACGCCTCCGAGGACCAGGCTACCCAACTCCCGCTCTACGCACGGCTACCATCAGGCCCCTGCACAGCCCAGTCTGCCCTGTACGAGCACCCCGCTCGTACAGGGCTACTAGTTCCATCCAGCCAAGGCGGGTTGTGCAGGAGGTAAGATCTAGACTGACTGTGCGCCTCCATAGCCCTGGGTTTCCAGCTCCTGTCTCTCGTGCGGACCCGGAAGTGCGTCAACCCAGTCCGACTCGTCCTGTTCCCGCTCCCCGCACTAGCCTTCAAGTGCGTAAACCCAGCCTCGCCAGTCAACAGTCGTCGGAGCTGCCTGCCAGTCAACAGTCGTCAGAGCTGACCGCCAGTCAACAGTCGTCGGAGCTGCCCGCCAGTCAACAGTCGTCGGAGCTGCCCGCCAGTCAACAGTCGTCGGAGCTGCCCGCCAGTCAACAGTCGTCGAAGCTGCCCGCCAGTCAACAGTCGTCGGAGCTGCCCGCCAGTCAACAGTCGTCGGAGCTGCCCGCCAGTCAACAGTCGTCGGAGCTGCCCGCCAGTCAACAGTCGTCGGAGCTGCCCGCCAGTCAACAGTCGTCGGAGCTGCCCGCCAGTCAACAGTCGCCGGAGTGGCCAGACTGCGCTGAACTGCCGGAGTGGCCAGACTGCGCTGAACTGCCGGAGTGGCCAGACTGCGCTGAACTGCCGGAGTGGCCAGACTGCGCTGAACTGCCGGAGTGGCCAGACTGCCCTGAACTGCCGGAGTGGCCAGACTGCCCTGAACTGCCGGAGTGGCCAGACTGCGCTGAACTGCCGGAGTGGCCAGACTGCCCTGAACTGCCGGAGTGGCCAGACTGCCCTGAACTGCCGGAGTGGCCAGACTGCCCTGAACTGCCGGAGCGGCCAGACTGCCCTGAACTGCCGGAGTGGCCAGACTGCCTGAACTGCCGGAGTGGCCAGACTGCCCTGAACTGCCGGAGTGGCCAGACTGCCCTGAACTGCCGGAGTGGCCAGACTGCCCTGAACTGCCGGAGTGGCCAGATTGCCCTGAACTGCCGGAGTGGCCAGACTGCCCTGAACTGCCGGAGCGGCCAGACTGCCCTGAACTGCCCGAGCTGCCAGACTGCCCAGACTGTCCCGAGCTGCCAGACTGCCCAGACTGTCCCGAGCTGCCAGACTGCCCAGACTGTCCCGAGCTGCCAGACTGCCCAGACTGTCCCGAGCTGCCAGACTGCCCAGACTGTCCCGAGCTGCCAGACTGCCCAGACTGTCCCGAGCTGCCAGACTGCCCAGACTGTCCCGAACTGCCAGACTGCCCAGACTGCCCCCCGGCGATGCCAGAGTGGCCCGACAGCCTGGAACGGCCGGAACCAGAGCCACCTCCAGATATAGGTGGGTTGGGGAGGGGGGGGTGTAGCACAGTGCCGTCGTTGACGGCAGCCACCCTCCCTTCCTTCCCTTTAGTAGAGGGGAATTTTGGTTTTGTTGTTTGGGGTTGTTGTTTTTTTTGTTTTTTGTTTTTAAGGTGCTTCCGGGGTTAGCACCTTTAAGGGGGTGTACTGTCACGTCCTGGCCAGTATTAGGGTTAATTAGTATTGTAGTTTGGTCAGGACGTGGCAGAGGGTATTCGTTTTATGTGGTTCGGGGTGGTGTGTTTTGTTGAAGGGGCATTTGGTTGAAGTATTCCGGGGTTTTTGGGCACTGTTTGGTTTTCAGGTATTCTATGTTTAGTCTAGTATGTCTGTTTCTATGTTTGGTTAATTGGGGTTGGGACTCTCAGTTGAAGGCAGGTGTTGTCCATCTGCCTTTGATTGAGAGTCCCATATATTAGGGTGTGTTTGTGTTTGTTATTTGTGGGTGATTGTTCTGTGCTTAACCTTATGCCTAGCCAGACTGTTTTTTGTCGATCGTATTTCGTTTTGTTATTTTTGTATGTTCATTTTGAAAATAAATAAACGTCAAGATGAGCCTACACGTACCTGCTGCGTTTTGGTCCTCCTTCACCGACGACAACCGTGACACAAATGTTGGTTTGGTCCCAAATTATCCATAGTTATATCCAAATAGCGGCGTTTTGTTCGTGCGTTCAAGACACTATCCAAAAGGGTAAATAAGGGTTACGCACCCGACGCGTTTCGTGACAAAAAATGTCTAAATATTCCATTACCGTACTTCGAAGCATGTCAACCGCTGTTTAAAATCAATTTTTATGCCATTTTTCTCATAAAAAAGCGATAATATTCCAACCGGGAAAGCGTGTTTACGTTCAAAGAGAGAGAAAATAAAAACATGGGATCCCCTCGTGCACGAGCCTCAGTCTGATGGTCCCCTGATAGAGCACTTACCAAAGGCGCTAATGTTTTTCAGCCAGCGGCTGGAATTACATCATTCAGCTTTTTCCCGGGTTCTGAGAGCCTATGGGAGCCGTAGGAAGTGTCACGTTACAGCAAAGATCCTAAGTTTTCAATAAACAGAGCCAAGAAGCTCAAGGAATGGTCAGAGAGGGTACTTCCTGTTTGGAATCTTCTCAGGTTTTTGCCTGCCATATGAGTTCTGTTCTACTCACGACACCATTCAAACAGTTTTAGAAAGTTTAGGGTGTTTTCTATCCAAAGCCAATAATTATATGCATATTCTAGTTTCTGGGCAGGAGTAATAATCAGATTAAATCGGGTACGTTTTTTATCCGGCCGAGGTATTTGAATAACGCGCCACGGGATTGAACTGGCTGTTGAGTAGGTGGGACGCAAGCGTCCCACCTAGCCCAGAGAGGTTAATTTTAGCTGTATATCTGGTTTTGTGACGGCTATCCGTGCTTGTAAAGCCTTTTTGAAATCAGACAATGTGATTGGATTAACGAGTAGAGTATCTTTAAAATGCCGTATAATACTTGAATTTTAATTTTGAGATTATTTTGTTTTGAATTTCGCGCCGTGCTATCTCACTGGTTGTTGTCCAACCAATCCCGTTAATGGGATTTTATCTCGAAGGGGTCCTCAAGAGGTTTTAAGATGGTCAGGAAGGCACTTTTAAAGAATAACCAGGCATCCTCTACTGATGGGATGAGGTCAATATCCTTCCAGGATACAAGGATCTACCACTAACGGTTGCGGCATAAGCTCTTAACTTTTAAAGGAAGAACCACTGTAGATTGAGGACAAACAGGACAAATGTAAAATGGTACGAGGAAGTTTAAAATGGTGGGAAATGAGGATTGTACAGCTAATAGTAATGAGGCATCTACTGTCCCTCGGTCTGCATCCCAAATGTAACTCTATTCCCTACATAATGCACTACTTTTTACCAGAGCCCTACTGGCCCTGATCTAAAGTAGCACACTAAATAGGGAATAGGGTGCCATTTGGTACTTAAACTCGCTTGCGACATAGTTTCTCGGTCTCCACCTCCCATTCTCTTTTTCTCCCCTTTTCTACTTCTCTCTATGTCCCTAGTTCGCTTTATGTCATCTTCGTCTTTTAATCATCTCTATTTTCTCTCTCTCAGTATCTCCCTTTCTTTTGTTATATATCCCACTCTCTCGCACTTTCTCTCAGTATCCCCCCCTCTCTCGTAACTCCCTCTCCTGCTCTAAGAGAAAAATATAGATCACAGTGCTGGTATAGCAACTTGATTGTCCCGAGGACATCTCCTAGTTTGCCTGAGCTAGATGCCGCACAACTTCCCTTATCTTCTTACACAGTATAAGGTAATGCTATCATTGTTTAGAATTACTTGGTAAGATATACACTACCGTTCAAAAGTTTGGGGGCACTTAGAAATGTCCTTGTTTTTGAAAGAAAAGTTGTTTTTTTTGTACCTTAAAATAACATCAAATTGATCAGAAATAACGTGTAGACATTGCTAATTAATGTTGTAGATGACTATTGTAGCTGGAAACAGCAGATTTTTTATGGAATATCTACATAGGCGTACAGAGGCCCATTATCAGCAACCATCCCTCCTGTGTTCCAATGGCAGGTTGTGTTAGCTAATCCAAGTTAATCATTTTAAAAGGCAAATTGAACATTAGAAAATCCCTTTTGCAATTATGTTAGCACAGCTGAAAACTGTTGAAGCAATAAAACAGGCCTTCTTTAGACTAATTGAGTATCTGGCGCATCAGCGTTTGTGGGTTCGATTACAGGCTCAAAATGTCCAGAAACAAAGAACTTTCTTCTGAAACTCGTCAGTCTATTCTTGTTCTGAGAAATGAAGGCTATTCCATGCGAGAAATTGCCAAGAAACTGACAACCTCGTACAACGCTATGTACTACTCCCTTCACAGAACAGCGCAAACTGGCTCTAACCAGAATGGAAAGAGGAGTTGGAGGTCCCAGTGCACAACTGAGCAAGAGGACAAGTACATTAGAGTGTCTAGTTTGAGAAACAGATGCCTCACATGTGCTCAACTGGCAGCTTCACTAAATAGTACCCGCAAAACACCAGTCTCAACGTCAACAGCAATTAATCCACTGTTACCCGGTAGGCCGTCGTTGTAAATAAAAATGTGTTCTTAACTGACTTGCCTAGTTAAATAAAGGTTACACACATTAATCAGCACAACAGTTTTCAGCTGTTGCAAAAGGGTTTTCTAATGATCAATTAGCCTTTTAAAATGATAAACTTAGATTTACATTTTAGTCATTTAGCAGACGCTCTTATCCAGAGCGACTTACAGTAGTGAATGCATACATTTCATACAATTTCATACATTTTTTTTCTGTGCTGGCCCCCCGTGGGAATCGAACCCACAACCCTGGTGTTGCAAACACCATGCTCTACCAACTGAGCTACAGGGAAGGCTACAGGGAACTTGGATTAGCTATCTCAACGTGCCATTGGAACACAGGAGTGATGGTTGCTGATAATGGGCCTTTGTATGCCTATGTAGATATTCCATAAAAAATCTGGTGTTTCCAGCTACAATAGTCATTTACATCATCAACAATATCTACACTGTATTGCTGATCAATTTGATGTTATTTTAATGGACAAAAAATTTGCTTTTCTTTTAAAAACAAGGACATTTCAAAGTAACCCCAAACTTTTGAACGGTAGTGTATGTCGCTTTGAGAATCTGCACAGCGTCTAGCCAGCTCATGACTGACCCTCAGAACTTGTTTGAGGAAAAACAAGAGGGGCCTCAGAGGCCGGGAGGCAAATCTGAGCCTGACCAACATTTTTGGGGGCTTATATGGTCCCACCCCTATTTTGTGTTAAAAATACACTGGTCATGGTGGTGATATATAAAACGACACAAAATGTAATAAATATCCAACTCTCAGAGAGTTGTTTAAATTTAACTCCAATTGTCATTTTATTATTTTCAGTGTCGTTTTTTTTATAACACCCTGACCATTTGACACTTTTCTGTGATGTTTTGAATCAACTCCAGCAGAGAACATTTCTATTTTGGTTTACTTCCTTCGAGTTATAACTGTAAAGCAACAATGACAAGCCACCGAGGCCTGACAACTTGGATGGAAAATTACTGAGGATAATAGCGGATGATATTGCCACTCCTATTTGCCACATCTTCAATTTAAGCCTATTAGAGAGTGTGTGCCCTCAGGCCTGGAGGGAAGCTAAAGTCATTCTGCTACCTAAGAATAGTAAAGCCCCCTTTACAGGCTCAAATAGCTGACCAATCAGCCTGTTACCAACCCTTAGTAAACTTCTGGAAAAAATGGTGTTTGACCAGATACAATGCTATTTTACAGTAAACAAATTGACAACAGAATTTCAGCATGCTTGTAGGTAAGGACATTCAACAAGCACAGCACTTACACAAATGACTGATGATTGGCTTAGAGAAATTGATGATAAAAAGATTGTGGGGGCTGTTTTGTTAGACTTCAGTGCGGCTTTTGACATTATCGATCATAGTCTGCTGCTTGAAAAACGTATGTGTTATGGCCCTGCTATATTATGGATAAATAGTTACCTGTCTAACAGAACACAGAGGGTCTTTTTAATGGAAGCCTCTCCAACATAATCCAGGTAGAATCAGTAATTCCCCAAGGCAGCTGTCTAGGCCGATTACTTTTTTCAATCTTTACTAACGAATTGCCATTGGCTTTGAGAAAAGCCAGACTGTCTATGTATGCGGATGACTTAACACTATACATGTCAGCTACTACAGCGACTGAAATGACTGCAACACTTAACAAAGAGCAGCAGTTAGTTTCAGAGTGAGTGGCAAGGAATAAGTTAGTCCTAAATATTTCTAAAACTAAAAGCATTGTATCTGTGATAAATCATTCACTAAACCCTAAACCTCAACTAAATCTTGTAATAAATAATGTGGAAATTGAGCAAGTTGAGGTGACTAAACTGCTTGGAGTTACCTTGGATTGTAAACTGTCATGGTCAAAATATATTTATACAACAGTAGCTAAGATGGGGAGAAGTACAGTGGTTGCTCCACTAAAAGTTTTGTGATTATGCTGCGGGATTTAGAGGTAATTTGTGGTTTAGTACAGTACCCTGCTTTACCTCTTCATTGCTCCAGACCAGCACAAGGGGGAGATAGAACACTGATTATGCTTTTGGTCCTACTGTGTCTCTAACCGACAATGAATGGGCGACATAGCTTAAATGGAAACTGATAATTGTGCACGACTTCAGTATTACTTACAGAAAATGTTACACTAAGGTTTTTATTTTATTTTGTTAGGATTATTTTGCTTTTACTGTAGTACTGTAGCACACTCCCGACCAGTCATGTTATACAGCACCTGAGTGGTGCAACAGTCTAAGACACTGCATAGCAGTGTAAGCTGTGTTGCTACAGATGATGGTTCAATACCTATAACAGAAATAATCTCCAAAATAAACAATGTGATTATTATTAATTTAGAATTATATAAAAGCCCCTTGGATATTTTCACAGATATATTATTAACCCTGGTATTAGCAGGACAATATATATTGGTCATATTGGTTATGGCTCCCGAGTGGTGCACAATGGGATTGCCTTGCAGTTCTCCAGCTGTATCCACTGAAAGAGCGCAAGGTTCAAGGCATGAGGGGAGGGGGCACGGAATGGGCCGCGCACAGAAGACGGACCTAGCCCATGGGGGACATGGGGTGGATCCCCACCCCGCCACACTGGGTAGCACAGAGCAACACTTGAAGGGGCATTGCACTAATAATGGCGCTGGCTAGGGAAACATTCCCGCTTTTCTTAGTGCCAGTCTGCATATTCAAACTAAAACAATGTAACTAATAATGGCATCTTTATGCTTTCGTTAATAATTAACAATTATAAAAATACTCTTTCAAAATGCCGATGTTTATTTAGTTATGGGATCCATAACGATTTACCATGGGAATAAATATCACTGAATTACAGAAATATCCTCCAATCCTCCAGTATTGGCAGAGAGTCAAGTCATATTTTTCGAAATACTGTAGGCCTACCGTAGGTGACATGAGTCTCACTAGTGTTGAGTAATGTGCTGTTAAAAGTGATGTAGGTCTTATATATTTAAAGAGAATATTGAAGTTAGAAGCAATTGCCTACAACTATTTTAGCACCATTTCACGCTGCTCTGAGACAAGCATTGGGACTGGTGTTGATAAATAATTAGATTTTATTTTCACTTATTCTCCGTTTGGGTATTGGTTAGACTACAATTATACAATTAGGGTGTAGAAATGTTATGCTCTTAGAAACCCAGAGGCGTTTTTCATTTTTCTTGGAATAGAAACACCATAATATTCATCAAATGAATCCCAAACCCTAAAAGTAATTGGATACAAATGATTTGTGACATTGTGGTTACAATAAAGGATGTAAACAAGATGCTGTGTTTTTATTTACAGTAGTGATGGACAGCTGGTGGCTCTTTTTAGCCCATCTACTGTAGGTGTGAACATCCCCCCCTACCTGCAAAAAATGGCATTGCAATCAAAGGGAACAGACGAAATGGACATGTTTTCATCAAGCCAGTTTGTTTCTATGGTGCTACCCGTTACAGGGTTAGGACCGTAACTACGAGAGGACTTGAAAGTGAGCCAGAGCTGAGAGGATCACCAAAAACTAAAGGTATTTTGGTTTCAGTGCATTTTCTTAATTTTTTTAATTTTTTATATAGTCTATCAATGTGTAGGCATACTGTGTAATAAAATCGATAATTAAATAAAGGTTAAATAAAAACAAAATAGAAATTGTGTACTAAAAAAGTGAATGTGTTTTTGCAGAGCATACAACCATACCGACAACCATCCGTGGAGATCAGTGGACAAAGGGCTGGACAACGGGCCGCACCGAAAATGTTTGCCAAGAAAGCGGTTCGGTTTGCTAGATTCTTAAAATGTGTATGCAGCATTTGTGTGTTGGAGTCACTTTTAATTCTTAATTGATCTACCGTTTCTATCATAGGCCACTGTAATCGATGGGGGCTCAGGGCGGTACCATTCTGCTCATCTGATGAAGGTGCACGTGGATCAGATTCAAACTTTGAAGACTGAGATCGAGTTATTGAAGGCAGACCAGCAGAAAGAGAAACATTATCGGAGGGCAGAGATACAGGCGACAGCTGATGCATTGGTCCAGAGCCAGGCGGCAATGGCGGAGAGTCAGGTGGTGAATGACGCGTTGAAGAGGGTGAGGAATGAGATGGAGTCACAATCCATGCCATGCACACCTGTGAGCTCTGGAACTCCACCTCCAACAGGCGGAGTCAACATACCTGGCGGGTTCATCAAGTTGTCGGTTCACCCTGACATTTCCATTCCTCTTTTGACAACAGAACTTGACCAACTGCTCACCAGGCACAGCAAGGGCCGTCTGGACCGTTATACTGTTCTGCTATAGCCTAATAAACAAATGCAGGTGGCTTATATCTTCAAAATGCTTTACTATCCAAATGTAAAAGCATATACTGTACAGTACTGTATTTCTTCATCAGCATCTTTCTGCTTTCGTTAATAAAATAATGATAAAAATACTCTTTCAAAATTCAGATATTTATTTAGATATGGATCCATAACGAATTACCATGGGAATAAATATCACTGAATTACAGATATATACATATTTATATACTGAATTACAATATATAAATATTGGAATGAAGTTGTCTAATGAAGGTAAACAAATTGTTGCTCACTGGAAAATACTCTTTCAAACACACACGGTCATGTTGTACAGTGTCATTATGGCTATTAGCAGGTAGCTGGACTATAGAATTGCCTAGAAGGAGGGTAGGGGGAGAATTATATCGTCAAATGTATTTGCTAGTTAGGTTGGCCGTGATTGGTTACAATTTCAGTTTAATCCACCAGAAAAGACCAAACAAATAATACAACAAAAAGTATTATTATTATGTATCACATCCGACCGTGATTGGGAGTCCCATAGGGCAGCACACAATTGGCCCAGCGTTTCTCTCCCTCTAAAAACAGAAATAAATGTTTTGGCCTTTACAAATAATATTTTGGCCTTTATTCAGATTACAATCGCTCACTTTAAAAAAAATGTTTTAAGCGAAATAACCTCAAATATAATTATATATTATCAAGTTGATGGCACAGTCATATAGCCCGGCACCTATATAAACAGTTGTCTAAGACACTATTGGTAGGCCTACAGTATATATAGAAAAATATGACGTGACTCTCTGCCAATAATTACATATAGAGGATTGGAGGATTCTTCAAATCCTATTGCTTCTAATGTCAATATGCTCTTTAAATAAATTAGACCTACACCACATTACTCAACACTAGTGAGACTCATGTCACCTACGGAAGGCCTACAGTTAATTGAAAAATATGACGTGACTCTCCTCCAATAATTACATGTAGAGGACGATTCTAAATTAAAACCAAAAGCCGCCTCATGGGTCCCTCGGTGGCGGCCGGCACGGGTGTCGAACCTGCCTCTGTAGGCTCAATACTGGGAGACCCATGAGGCGGCTTTTGGTTTTAATTTACAATCATCCTCTACATGTAATTATTGGAGAAGAGTCACGTCATATTTTTAGATATACTGTAGGTGACATGAGTCTCACTAGTGTTGAGTAATGTGCAGTTAAAAGTGGTGTAGGTCTTATTTAAAGAGCATATTGAAGTTAGAAGCAATAGGATTTGAAGCAATAGCCTACAACTATTTTAGCATCGTTTCGCACTGCTCTGAGACAAGCATGGGGACTGGTCTTGATAAATCAATGAGATTGTTATTTTCACTGAATCTCCATTTTGGGTATTGGTTAGACTACAATTATACAATTAGGGTGTAGAAATGCTATGTTCTTAGTGTAGCCTTTATTTAACTAGGCAAGTCTGTTAATTACAAATTCTTATTTACAAGGACAGCCTACTCCTTCCTCCCTGTCGGAGAATTGAACCCCGGTCTCCCGCGTCCCATTACTGCAGCCTACTCCCGACTGTCACGTTATACAGTGCCATATTTTCCATTCCATCCTAACGGAAAACCAGAGGGTTTTTTGTTTTTCTTGGAATAGAAATATCATAATATTAATCAAATGAATTAAGCAAAATTTCTTAAAATCAGTCCCATATACTATGTTCTTACAAGAAAAGGTTTTAAATTCTCTAATACAGCCACTATTGAAGACTATCAAATGCTTCTCAAAGATGCCCTCTGGTGGTCAAACTAGCATTAACTAGCATTAATGGTACCAGTGGTTAAATAATGTGCCATAGAATTTTGCAGCACCATGCAAGCTGTGCCACAGTACCCGCAGTAGCCGAACCACTGTATGTCCATGATAAGGTGCTGCTCTACCTTCTTGACAGCACTGTCAACAAGGCAGGTCCTACAGGCCCTAGTTTTGTCGCACCTGAACTACTGTTTAGACGTGTGGTCAGGTGCCACAAAAAGGACTTAGGAAAATTGCAATTGGCGCAGCACGGCACGGCACTGCTGGCCCTTGGATGAACACAGAGAGCTAATATTAATAATATGCATGTCAATCTCTCCTGGCTCAAAGTAGAGGAGAGATTGACTTCATCACTACTTTTATTTATGAGAGGTATTAACATGTTGAATGCACTGAGCTGTCCATTTGAACTACTGGCGCACAGCTCGGACACCCATGCATACCCCACAAGACATGCCACCAGAGGTCTCTTCACAGTCCTCAAGTCCAGAACAGACTGTGGAAGGCGCACAATACTAAATAGAGCCATGACTACATGGAACTCTATTCCACATCAAATAACTCATGCAAGCAGTAAAATCTGATTTAAAAAACAGATAAAGAAAACACTTTATAGAACAGCGGGGACTGTGAAGCAACACAAACATAGGCACAGACACGCATACACACACACACGATAGCATACACACTATACACACACACGTACACATGGATTTTGTACTGTATATATATGGGGTAGTGGTGGAGTAGGGGCCTGAGGGCACACAGTCTGTGAATGTATTGTAATGTTTTTAAAATTGTATAAACTGCCTTAATTTTGCTGGACCCCAGGAAGAGTAGCTGCTGTCTTGGCAAATACAAATACAAAGCTTTATTTTAATATTTCTTAATGTGTCATGTTATGGTGATACACAATCTCTATTGGAATACAATTTGCAGGAATATATCCAGCACTTTCACTTCACCCATAATTTACATATAAAATACCTGTCATAGTAGGGTCAAAAATACAGTACATGGGGACTAACAACACCATGTAAATTGGAACTGTCTTGCTAACGGTTGCTATAAATCCAACCACTTAAAGATTAGATTAGTTTAGAAAAATGTATGTTTCTTATCTTTGAGTAGCATCAGATCAACAACAATCGATATACATGCAAAAACACAGCTATTGAAACAAACAATTTTAATAATAAACCTGCAACAGAACATTCTGGGAAATATGACAATGAGGTTCCTCCCACATCTGTGGATAACTCCAAAGATTTAACTCCCTGTCTCTGGTTACTCTTAATGGAGTTAAAAGTACTCTGTCCAAATCAACTCCAGTTATTAACAGAAATAGACAGCAGAAAATGGATTGAGGTAGAAGACAATGATATGGAGAGAATGAGTGACCTTCACCAAGACAGAGGGGGAACGAGGAAAAGAACAGATGAAGAACGGAGCCATGTGAGGTTTCACTGAATACGTCCAAAATGGCACCCTATTCCCTATAGTGCACTACTTTCATCACAAGTTGTGACTATAAAGGGAATAGGGTGCCATTTGGAACGCAGGCAGTGAAATATGCAGGTGCCTGATGGAGAGAGCATGTCTTTCTCCAGGACACCGAGAGATTAATTTAGATCTTGACCAACCACAGGCCAGAGGAAACGGGGGCTGAGTGATAAAGAAATGATGCTACTGTCACCCTGATCCAGTCCTTCACTCCTGAAACGCCGGCACATGGCCACTTAAATGCATTACCATACAGATCCCCCATCCTAAACATGAGCCTTTCCCAATTCTTCACTAATGTAGCTACCCAGCTAGCCAACAATCTAAAAACTGGCACAATGTCAACTCATTTTCGAACTCGGTCAATAAACATAAAAGCATGTGGCTTACATTTTTGGCTGCAGAGGAGAGTGTGAGAGGTGAGAGATCCGTCTGATGGGACTTCCTGCTGACAGCCCAGCATTTTTCTGATTTCTTATTATTATCTTTTGAATGTGCAAACATACAAAGTCAGTCACTAAATAGTGAACAAATAGGTTAACTAAATGTTTCATATATTTTTTTAATGATTTTGTAGAAGTGAGAGTTCACCAGGAAGTAATGCCACACTGACCGCTCACCTCTAACTGGACTACCTAAAAAAACACTCACATTGATACAGCTACGACCGGAAGTGACTTTTCGTAGTAGGTTAGGAGAGAATTTTCGATAACCCATTTCCTAACATTACCCTAATTATCCTAACCTGCTATGTTAATTATCATAACCTGCTGGTAATTTCTCCAAACCTGCTATGAAAAAGTCCCTTCCTGTTGTTGCTCTATCGAAGTGCCGTGTTTTTATGGAATCTTCACCTCTCACATGCTTCTCTGCATCAAAATGGAAGTCACATGCTATTTCTGTCTATTAATTTCTCCTATTTGTAAAAGGTTTATAATGTGCAAAAATGTATTGTAAGTCTCAAAATAGTGAAATAACATTGTAAATGAAAAAATATATACGTTTTATGATGATTTTGTAACGTTATTGACTGAGTTGTAAAACGTGTTGACATTGTGCCAGTGCTTAGCTTGCTAGCTAGATTAGTGAACAATTGGGAAATGCTAGCTAGCTTTACCACCCTGTTTTAGCATGTTTCACTAACTAGTTATTGCTTTGAGTCTAAAATGGGGAATTTAATTTGAATGGCTTGAATATGATTTTTTGTCCAATCTATTAAAGAAAAGTCCAACTATCTCCTTACTCCTCCTGGTCAGCCTATTGTCTACAAAGGTTGTCACATTATAACTACAAAGTCATTAAAATGTCACTTCACTTTACATTAATTTGCTTGCTCCTGGGTAAGTACATTTTAAATACATGTATATTCCTTGTAACAACATTTTAATTACAGAGTTGGTGGATAAAGATTGTTACATTGTAAGTACAATGTAACTAAAAGGGTTATACCTAATATTCTCCTGTCTCCTAATTTCTTCTGGTTAGCCTTTTGTCTGCAAAGGTTGTTACATTGTAACTACACTGTAACTACATAGTAAATAACCCTTCTGGGTTTCACTTTACATTTTATTGCTTGACCTGGGTAGGCACATGATAATTACAAATATATCTTATGTAACGTCATTGTTCTTACAAAACACTTGATTCAGCACAGTCTTTGAGCCAGGTCAAAACATAGAAATAACGTGAATATTTAATGACCAGAAAAATACATCTTTACTTAGTTTTAATCTGGTTATGTAACATCTCCTCAACCTGAAACATAGTTTTTCAAACGGAAAATAACGGCATTATGACGTTCCCTGCCAAATTTAACCCAAAGCCCCATGGGAATGAGCCTCGACGAGGAGGCTTAAACATTATTCTCTGTGAAGTCTCCATCCATGTCTTAGAATCTGTATATACGGAGACAGCCCCCTCATTCGCCGTGTCTTGCATAACTGACATCATCAGCCATGTACAGCATCTCCCGCTTTAAACACACATTCATGGAGTTTTATATTCAACTAAAGCCAGTCTGTGCTTCATCTCACTTTGTCACAGTGTCTTACCATTGAGAACCAATATCATTGATGGGGATTGGACAAAAAGCTTTGAACATGGGAATCCATTTGAAAACATTCCAGTGAGCAAAACTTGTTGAAATTATGTATTTTCAGCGGCAAAAAAGGATGTAATTTCTGGGGCAGTACCATTTGCATAGGGTTGGTGTTCACGTCAAAATGGAGAAGTGTTGAGTCACCTAACAGCAAACGTCTCTGTTTTGATCACATTCTATGTTTCAATGCCAAACTGTAGTTCAGACAGGCTTGTGACATTCAAATAATTTATTAATAATGACAGAACATTAATGGGTTCGATAAGGTATGGTGCATAAATAAACTCAAACCCTCTTTTTCATGACAAAATGTTTATTAATTAGTGCTAAACTAAATCAAATTCTTTATGAAATTGCAATAAAAGGGAAAGTAAACAAGAACATTAAAGCATAGACAAACATAGTGTAAATACATACATGCAAGCACACACACTTACTCATACACACCCTAACCTGAAGCACTGCAGCAACAGGTTATATTTTACAGCAAATGCTGCAGCAGAAGCGAACTCCTTTGTCTAACACTCTTTCATCTGCGATTCGTTGGGGAACGATGACTGGCTGGTGGGTCTATGACTCTGTGGGGAATCTTGTGATTCGTTGAAACCTGTTTGAAGGCTCTTACAGTGCATTCAGAAAGTATTCAGACCTCTTGATGTTTCCCACATTTGGTGACCTTACAGCCTTATTCTAAAAAATACTAAATCGTTTTTTCCCCCACATCAATCTACTCACAATACCTCATAATGACAAAGCAAAAACTGTTTTTTAGAATATTTTGCTAATGTATAAAAAATAAAACATTGAAATATCACATTAACATAACTTCCGGGGCACACGGGGAAAAACGCTGCTGCTTCTTTATGTGACCAAACTACTTCACATTTTTTTAATTTAAACGTTTTCAAAGTTAAACATAGCGATTGGAACGTAAATGGAGGCAGCTGAAGTCTGAATCCCGTGAGGGTGAAAGAAAATCAATAGACTTGTCGGGGATTGTTTGGCGAGTAATCTGGCTAACCTAGGTATAATGTTACATTTAGCTGGCTATCTAACGTTACCGTGAACAGCAATAACAGAAACACCTAACTGCTAAAACATATGGACACCAGTAGAAGTCTACACAGTGGTGAGAAAAGCATGGAGACGAATGTATCACAAAAAGAAAGTGCCAATAGCATGGCTAATCTCATGATGGAGATAAGGAGTCTAGGTACAAAAATTGAAAAAAAGATGGACGAAATGAAGCGGAGTATTGAAAAAGGAATGAATAGTAAAGTGGACAGCTTACGTGCCTCTTTGGAGAAAGCAATTCAGGATAATCATACAGCTTTGCTGACTCAACTGGAGAATAATAACAAGCAGCTACAAGAGCACATAGCTCTTGAAGTTGGACGTCTGGAGTCCCGTGCAGAATTCCTAGAATCTGGGAGAATAGGCGCTACCAAAACAACAAAGTTCGACCCAGACGTGTCTATCATAGTGGCAGGACTGCCAGCTGATGAAAACGAGGACCTAATCTCCAAAGTGAACCAGTTGATATCGGTAGGCCTAGGCTGAGAAACAGAGGTGATTGCAGATGAGAGGATGAGGGAGAGAGGTAAAGGTCCCGGGGTTGTGAAGGTGGAGTGTGGAGGAGAAAGTGGCTCTGTTAGGGGAAAAAACTACAGCTACGAGACCCTCCTGATTATAACAAAGTCTTTCTTTGATCAGCCAAGTCTCACACTGATCGCCTTATAGAACTGAACTTCAAGAAGCTGCTGAGAGAAATACAAGGAGGAAAGGAATACTTTGTCACGGGAAGCGGAAGACTCATGAAACGAGATCAACCAGAAGGACAACGCGGACATTCCATTGGAATGTTAACGGATGGACTACATTGAACAATAATTTACAAATAGTAATACGAAAATCCTTCAACCCAGACATTATCTCAATAAATGAAACGCATTTGCGTTGGCAAGAAACTATTGATATTGAAGGGTATGTATGGTATGGACACAACAGAAACATTCATGTGAAAGCCCCCAGGGGCTCTGGGGGGGAGTGGGAATATGTGTAAAGTCTGATATGATGAAAGCATATAAGCATGTCCAACAGGTCCCAGACATTTCTGGGGGGAAATGGCCCTAGCCCTCGTCCTCCGATCCAACAAGTCCCCGACGTGGTCAATGGGATTGAGATCCGGGCTCTTCGCTGGCCATGGCAGCCATGTTCAATGTAGTCCATTCCTGTCTTGCAGGAAATCACGCACAGAACGAGCAGTATGGCTAGTGGCATTGTCATGCTGGAGGGTCATGTCAGGATGAGCCTGCAGGAAGAGTACCACATGAGGGAGGAGGTTGTCTTCCCTGTAACGCACAGTGTTGAGATTGCCTGCAATGACAACAAGCTCAGTCCGATGATGCTGTGACACACTGCCCCGGACCATGATGGACCCTCCAAATTGATCCCGCTCCAGAGTACAGGCCTCGGTGTAACGCTCATTCCTTCAACGATAAATGCCAATCTGACCATCACCCCTGGTGAGACAAAACCGCGACTCGTCAGAGAAGAGCACTTTTTGCCAGCGACGGTGGGTTTGTGCCCTGTGGCGTACAGCAGGTCAGCCATCAGGGGGAGACTCGTCGAGGCCTGGTAACAGATGGAGAAAACATCACGAGGCAATGGCTCCATCTGCTGGACGTGCCAGGTCTTGACGGGCTCTCCAGCCAGGAATAATTGGGGCTGATTGGGAGCTGGTGAGTAATCAAGGGCGGATTGCTCACCAGCTGTGCAAGGCCCATAAAGCTGCCAGAAGGGCAGCACACAGAAAGAGTGGGGGAAGAAAGGACTCCTGTGTTATTGTTGACGGTTGCAGAGGGAGTTTAATTTTGTGCACAGGATACAGCCATACCCGGAACCCAGAAGACGGTGTCCCGGAGAGGGTCTCATGGAGGAGACCTATCCTTTTCTTTTTGATCTATTATTTAAATAAAGACCCTTGAAACTGAGCTAATCCTTCTCTGTCCGTGTCTGTGGCAGACCAAACCCCCTGGTCTGCCACAAGTGGTGGAGAATGCGGGCACGTGTGATAACGTGGTCAGATCAGGGTTGACGTTTACACAGCATCAGCATGGACGGGTTGATAGCTCAGTTCGTCCGGGCCCAACAAGCACAACAGGCGGTTCAGGAACGAACGCTGGAGTAACAGCGACTACAAAACGTCCGCCTCGTTGAGGAAATCAGGAAGCTGCAAGGAGGAGCGTCTCCTGGGTCACATCCCAACCAGTTTTTAATCAAACTAATGGAAGACAATGACGTCGAAACATACCTCTGTACATTTGAACGGACAGCTCTACGGGAAGGATGGCCAAGGCTGAAGTGGGCCAGTCTGTTGGCCCCGTTCCTCTCGGGGAATGCCCAAAAGGCGTATTGGGACCTGAATGATAAACAGGAAGCTAATTACGATGGACTCAAACGGGAGATACTCAGCCGCTACGGGTACAGCCTGGCCCATCGGGCTCAACGGTTCCACGACTGGAGGTTCGTAGCCAACGCGTCCCCCCGAGCCCAGATGAGCAACCTACTGCGTGTCACCAGGGCATGGCTCCTAACCGACGTATCCACCCTCTCCATCCTCGACAAAGTGGTTCTGGATCACTTCTTACAGGCACTACCCTACGACATGAAGAGGGCAGCGAGTCTGTGCGCGCCCCAGACCTTGGAGGGCCTCCTGGAAGCAGTGGAGACGCACCATAACACGCAGGCCCTGCTGAATGGGAGCCGGGACGATTTGGCGACCGGTCCGAGGGGACGGAAGGACAGCCCCACCACGGTGTACCCCGAACCGACAGTCGGCAGGGCCAAAGGACCGCAAACCTGTGGAGAGACGGCGAGGCTAGGTCCGACCCGCCACCGACGAACCCAGGTAGAGGGAGACCAAAGGAGGTGTTTTGAGTGTGGTGCCAGGGGGCAAATTGCCTGGAAATGCCCGGCTCGAGAGGAGTCAATGCCATCAGCTAGCCCCAGAGGCGAGGTGGGTCACGCCATGAACTATGTCACCTCCTGTTGGGCGACCACGAAATCAAATGCACCCATGGTCCCGGTGAAGGTGGACAGACACGACACGAAAGCGCTATTAGACTCCGGAAGCATGGTTACGCTCATAACCACGAGCCTGCTGAATCAGGAGACCGAATGACGTAGGGAGATGTCCATTCCCTGTGTTCACAGGGACACAAAGTGGTATCCCACCGTATGGACCAACATCGTGATGCCACAAGGGAGCTGTCAGATGATGGTGGATGCAGTACCAGAGCTGCCGGTACCTCTCCTAGTGGGACGGGATTGTCCGCTGTTCGCGGCCCTATGGGGGCATGAAATGAGGAAGAAGGTACGAGCCGGCCAAAGAAGGGAGCGGGGACGACCAATAGCCTGTGCGGCCCGGAAGCAACCGGTTAACCAGCTGGTGTCTACGGCTCCGGAGTCAGAGAGGGGTGCCAGAACCCGAACCAGCGACTACAAAACATCCACCTCGTTGAGGAAATCAGGAAGCTGCCCCAGACCTTGGAGGAGTCGTCCAGGAGGAGTCGTCCAGCCTCCCCCTCCTCGATTTCGAGGGGCCAGTCGAGACCCCCGCTGGGGGCCGACTGAGGGACAATTCGGGACAGCCCAGTGGGAGGATCTGAATTTGAAAGCTGCCACCGCCTAAGTGATAGCGGTGGATGGACAGCTACCTCCGTGGGTGAGTGACTGGCGATACCCCCATTTTCAAATTAAGAATAACCTATTGTATCAGGTGTCGCGCCAACAGGGGGAACTTCGAGAGGTATTGTTGCTGCCCCGACAGTACGTAGGAACCGTTCTTCAGCTGGCCGACACCCGCCTGTTGGGGGCAAACTTGGGAATAGAGAAGACCCGGGAATGGATCACTGCCCGGTTCCACTGGCCCGGGATGAGGAGAGCCGTGGAAGACTACTGTCGCAGCTGCCCGGAATGTCAACTCACTGCCTCGGAAGCACACTTCCGAAACCCTCTGGTTCCCCTGCCGATCATCGGGGTGTCCTTTGAATGCATTGCCATGGACATAGTTGGACCCCTGGTAAAGACTGCACGAGGACACAGGTACATCTTGCTAATAGTAGACTATGCCACCCGGTATCCCAAGGCCATTCCCCTATGGGCGGCGGTATCCAAGGGAATCGCCCGGGAGCTGCTCCACCTCTTTAGCAGGGTAGGCATCCCGAACGAGATCCTGACAGACCAAGGTAGAGCGTTTATGTCCCGCCTCATGAAAGAGTTGTGTGCCCTACTGCAGATCAAGCAGATCCGGACCTCCGTTTTTCACCCGCAGACGGATGGGCTCGTCGAGCGCTTTAACAAAATGCTCAAACAGATGCTGCGGAAGGTCATTGAGCAGGACGGGAAGAACTGGGTCCAGCTACTACCCCACCTAATGTGGGGTAGTAGCCCAAAAGTAAGTTCCTGGTAACATGGCACGGACCATACGAGGTGGTCGAGAAGCTGGGACATCTCAATTACTGCGTACGACAACCGGGGAGACGGAAACCTCAACAGATTTACCACGTGAACCTGCTGAAGAAGTGGCACGAGCAGACAGCCTTGGCCGTGTTATGGTCGGGACCCAGGACGCCAATGGAACCAGTGGTGGTCCCGAGCAATGAGGACCTCGACCCGGCCCAGAAGCAAGAGCTCAGGGAGCTTGTCGATCGGAACACGGCGGTGTTCTCCGAGAAGCCGGGCCGCCCGACCCTCATTGAACACCATATCCGTACCCGGCCCGGGGAAATGGTAAGAAAGCGGCCGTATCGGATTCCGGAGGCCCGACGGAAGACCGTGAAACAAGAAGTGGAGGCTATGCTGAGGATGGGGGTCATTGAAGAGTCTCACCGCGCATGGTGCAGCCCCATCGTGTTGGTGCCCAAACCGGACGGTAGCCTCCGCTTCTGTAAGGATTTCTGGGGTGTGAACGACATAACCGTATTCGACGCCTACCCCATGCCGAGTGTGGACGAGCTCATCGACCATTTGGGAATGGCCCGGTACATCAGCACCCTTGACCTGACCAAAGGATATTGGCAGGTACCTTTGGCAGCCTCCTCCCGGGAGAAGACGGCGTTTTCGTATCAGTCCTGGGTGCTCCCGTTCGGTCTCCACGGAGCCTCCACGGAGCCCACATTCCAACAGCTGATGAACAGAGTGCTTCGACCCCACCAGCAGTACGCAGCGGCATATCTGGATGATATCATCATCCACTGCCAAGGTTGGTAAGAGCACCTGACGCGCCTCCAGGCGGTGCTGGACGCACTCAGACAAGCCGGGTTGACCGCAAACCCCAAGAAATGCAAGCTAGGGTTCAAGGAGGTGGAGTACCTGGGGTATTTGATTGGACGGGGGAACGTCAAGGCCCAGGAGACGAAGGTTCACGCATGGAAACGCGGATGCCCTATCGAGAAGGGACACCTACGTTGCACTGATGACAGTCCCCTCCCCGACAGAGCTAAGGGGGGGTGGGTGGTGTATGTGGCGTACAGCAGGTTAGCCACCAGGGGGAGAGTTGTTGTTGCCATCCTGTACCTGTCCCGCAGGTGTGATGTTCGGATGTACCGATCCTGTGCAGGTGTTGTTACACGTGGTCTGCCACTGCGAGGACGATCAGCTGTCCGTCCTGTCTCCCTGTAGCACTGTCTTAGGAATTTTACAGTACGGACAATGCGGACAGTACTTGACACAATCCTATCTAAGAGCTCTACGGACAATTCCTTCGACCTCATGGCTTGGTTTCTACTCTGACATGCACTATCAACTGTGGGACCTTATATAAACAGGTTTGTGCCTTTCCAAATCACAGGTTTCCTTCCCTGTAGCTCAGTTGGTAGAGCATGGTGTTTGCAACACCAGGGTTGTGGGTTCGATTCCCACGGGGGGCCAGCACAGGAAAAAAAAATGTATGAAATGTATGCATTCACTACTGTAAGTCGCTCTGGATAAGAGCGTCTGCTAAATGACTAAAAATGTCAAATGTAAAAATGTCCAATCAATTACATTTATGACAGGTGGACTTTCTTTTTTAAATTATATATACATTTGCTAACATTTTTTAAACTTGTTTTTGCTTTATCATTATGGGGTATTGTGTGTAGATTGATGAGGGGGGAAAATGATGCAATCCCTTTTAGAATAAGGATGTAACGTAACAAAATGTGGAAAAATTCAAGGGGTCTGAATACTTTCCAAATGCACTGTATAAATGGGCTCACTTACGCCCTAAAATAAATGTGTTCATATGGGCAGAATATTGTAGGTAAATAAATACGTGCTGCATTAGTTGACATCCTTTAAGACAGAATAAATAAAACAGGGTTGGGCGAATAAATCAAAAAATGTAATCCATAAGCCTACTAATAAATTAATAAATAAAAAACGTGCATATGTGAAGAAAAGTTATTTCAACTTGCAATAATCCATTTTCTTTCAGTTTGCTTTATAGAATCTAGTTATCAATATAATTAAACTAGGCCTATGATATTTCCTTGAATAAGGCCTATCCTCCACACACACCCTGATTGGCTTTAGGATAAGCTAATTATTAGAGATTATGCACAGGTGTTTTCAGCAGCACACTAAATCTTTCTATCGATTGAAGGAGTATTAGGATATAGTGACTAGCACCAATAGTCTATTTAAAGTCTGCGTCAATAGGCTACCAGTTGCATTTTTTCGATATGAAAAGGAGACGGAAATATGACTGGCCTGCACTGCACATAGGAATGTGTCCAGACGACTGTGAGCTGATTGACCAGTAGGCTAGGTGTGAATGTTCTGAAAGCTTTATTCAAATCAATCATCTGAATACTAAAAGCTCCCTAACTACATGTTTGTTTTACAAAACATGGATATGTTGCCCACAGTGATGGCACATGTCTAAAAAGCTTTTGCGTCCCCCACGTTCAGCTGTGAAACAGGCCCATAGTCAAAGAGCCAATTCACAGAAGTATTGTAAGCAACAATTTTTTTAATGACACTAATATCAAGTGCGTGGAGCCTGCAGGAGCAGAGATTCTTAATGCAGTAGCACTTTCCTGCAGTCAAATGACCAAATCATCCTCTGGTTGCCTCATGGGTGGGATGTTATTAATATTTTTCATATTTCAGTCTTCTGGGATGAATATAAAGGTGTACTTTTTTTTAAGACCATAACCATGTATGTGAGGTGTATGCTTTCGTTTCAAAGTAGCTTTGATTAAGACAACCAAGAAACACTCTGTGACCCTGATTTGGCCCACTGCAGTAGATGTTTAATGTACAAGTCAAAGATAAAGGTGAGGGGAAGGAAATCAAGTGCTCTCAGATTACTATTCAGCCACAGTGTGAATGCCATTATGTTACATGAGTGCCTCCTTTCATGCCGTTTGAGGAGCTCATCTTAATACATATTTAGACTATGGTTTATACAAGGTAGCCTTTTGAGGGGGAGTTTCTTCAGCAGCAGCAATACATTAATGTATGGTCCGGCCAATTATAATGGTGCCGGAGGGGATGGCTGCTGTTTTACAGGCTCCTAATCAACAGGTGCTATTTTGTGTGTTTGTTCACATTGTTTCTAACTTATTTTGTACATAATGTTACTGCTACTGTCTCTTATGACTGAAAAGAGCTTCTGCCTAGCAGAATAGCAATTACTCACCTCGAGCTGGATGAAGAGTCTTTCTTTAATGAGTCCGACGTGAAGCCTATACTGCTTCTCTGAGACCAGGCCCAAATCCCTGTCATTTGCGTGAATAAAAGACGGAAATACAGGGGGCGGAGATCGGGGTGACTTGTGAGAATTCGTCGGCGAGTAACCCGCCTCTACCATCCATTCTATTGGCCAATGTGCAATCACTGGAGAATAAACTGCATGATCTCCATTCGAGACTATCCTACCAGTGGGACATTAAAAACTGTAATATCTTATGTTTCACTGAGTCGTGGCTGAACGACGACACATATAATATACAGATGGCTGGGTTTTCATTGCATCAGCAGGACAGAACAGCTATGTCTGGTTAGACGAGGGGTGCGGGTGTGTGTTTATTTGTCAATAACAGCTGGTGTGCGATGTCTAATATTAAAGAAGACTCAAGGTATTGCTCGCCTGAGGTAGAGTACCTTATGATAAGCTGTAGACCACACTATCTACCAATAGAGTTTTCATCTATATTTTTCGTAGCGGTCTATTTACCATCACAAACCGATGCTGGCACTAAGACAGCACTCAACGAGCTGTATAAGGCCATAAGCAAACAAGAAAATGCTCATTCAGAAGCGGCACTCTTGGTGGCCGGGGACTTTAATGCAGGCAAACTTACATCTGTTTTACCTCATTTCTACCAGCATGTCACATGTGCAACCAGAGGAAGACCACCTTACTCCACACACAGAGATGCACACAAAGCTCTCCCTCACCCTCCATTTGGCAAATCTGACAATAATTCTGTCCTCCTGATTTCTGCTTACAAGCAAAAACTAAAGCAAGAAGTACCAGTGACTCATTCAATACGAAAGTGGTCCGATGACGCGGATGCTGCGCTACAGGACTGTTTTGCTAGCACAGACTGGAATATGTTCCGTGATTCTTCCAATGGCATTGAGGAGTATACCACCTCAGTCACCGGCTTCATCAATAAGTGCATTGACAACGTCGTCCCCACAGTGACCGTACATACATATCCCAACCAGAATCCATGGATTACAGGCAACATCCGTAGCGAGCTAAAGCCTAAAGCTCACAATTTTAATCCTATAACACTGACTCTGAGCAAGACAAAGGAGCTGATCGTGGACTAAAGGAAAAGGAGGGCCAAACACTCCCCCATTCACATAGACGGGGCTGTAGTGGAGCAGTTCGAGAGTTTCAAGTTCCTTGGTGTCCACATAACCAACAAACTATCATGGTCCAAACACACCAAGACAGTCATGAAGAGGTCACGACAATGCCCTTTCTCCCTCAGGAGACTGAAAAGATTTTGCATGGGTCCCCAGATCCTCAAAAAGTTCTACAGCTGCACTATCAAGAGCATCGTGACCGGTTGTATCACTGCCTGGTATGGCAACTGCTCGGCATCTGACCGTAAGGCACTACAGAGGGTAGTGCGTACGGCCCAGTACATCACTGGGGCCAAGCTTCCTGCCATACAGGACCTACATACTAGGTGGTGTCAGAGGAAGGCCCAAAAAATTGTCAAAGACTCCAGTCACCCAAGTCATAGACTGTTCTCTCAGATACTGCAAGGCAAGCAGTCCCGGAGAACCAAGTCTAAGTCCAAAAGACTCCTGAGCAGCTTCTATCCCCAAGCCATAAGACTGCTGAATAATCAAATGGCCACCCGGACTATTTACATTGACACCACCCACTCCCCCCTTTGTTTTTACACAGCTAATCGCTGTATATTATCTATGCATAGTCACTTTACCCCTACCTACATGTACAAATTACCTTGACTAACTTGTACCCTCGCACATTGATTCAACACCGGTACCCCCTGTATATAGCCTCATCATTGTTATTTTATTGTGTTACTTTTTTTAAACTTAGTTTATTTAGTAAAACAAATTTAAACTCTATTTCTTGAACTGCATTGTTGATTAAGGGCTTGTAAGTAAGCATTTCACGGTAAGGTCTACACCTACTGCATTTGGCTTATGTGACAAATAAAATGTCATTTGATTTGATTGGGCACCAGCTCTCCAATGCCATCAGCCAGATAAAACAAACGCTAGAGCTGTTGTGAACACTATTTCATTTGCACACAAACACACTCTCCCTTTTAGAAAAGCAGACTTACGTGTTCTGTAGCGGTGGTGAGGGCGTGTGGCGGGACCTTTCGCAGAGCGTCCAGGTTTCCAGTGCCCGGTGGGCTTGGCTGGGGGAGATGGTGGAAAAGTTGGTGGTAGCGCCTTGGTTGTGGTGTTGGCGGTAGAGGTTGTGCTAGTAGCTTTGGAGGTTGGACCGGATCGTGAGTTCGGGGGGTCCTTATCCTTACGACCATTGGCTGTGCCGCCGACCCGAAGTACCGTGGTGCTGTGTGGGGTCACTTCTTTACCCCCGGGCGGGGGGAGTCGTGTGGTGCGGGTGGTGGTGCCAGTCAGACGGGTGCCACTGCCAACCCAGTTGTGGAGGTGCGGGACCGAGTGGTTGGAGGGCAACCCAAATTGAGTTCTCGGGGCTGGGACCGTGCCGTCGGCCACTAGAGAGGTGGTGGAGACAAACACGGTGGCAGTGGTCTTTGTAGTCGTGGTCATAGTGTCTGGCCGCTTGGGTGGAGCACTGGGTTCGGAGAGAAAGATGGGGTCCTGCCCTATGCCCTTGGCATCCACTAGGTCCGTGGGCACATAGTCTTGAACGGAACCCACTACAATCCATTTGAGCAGCATGAGACTAAGGCCCAGGCCCACGAAGCCCATCACTAAGGGCACTGCACACAGCCAGGTCTGCTGCCGGTGCCACACCGCACAGGGCCCACAGCGAAGAGGCCCCGGGGCCCGAGGGGAGGCCTGTTCGCCCTCGGGTTCTTCCAGGGTCATGGCCCCCAGAGTGCTCGCTCCCGAGTGCTCACTCATCCTGCTGATGCCGTCAAAGGTCAGGGGTCAAACCGGGGACCCAATGACAAAAGGGCAGGAATGAGGGAGGGGATGGGGCAAGGAACCAATACTGGGCATCATACCAATTCATCCACACAAAATTCCTACATTTATACCCACACACACATGGACACAAGACAGCACCCACAGACACCCACAGTAATTACAAGCCAAGCAGCTCACACGGATGCACATGTAAGCAAATATACACTCCCTCTGGCGCCGAGCTAGCTAATTACACACACAAACAAACACAGACACACTCATACACACACAGGTTGGACATGGGCAGGTGAAAGTGCTGACCGGCGGGGCAAGCCTCGCTGTAGTTAGGTGGAAACGAAATGACGGTAAATCCCAAGATGCTTCACTCTCCCGTGAGAAAAAATGCATAAGAAAAAGGCAGGCAGGAGGGTATTGATCCACAGTGTGGCAAGCTTCAGACCAGAGCTGTACATCCTGTGTGTGTCTGTCAATGAGAAACAGGCCAGGCAGGGCAGCAACCCTTTTCTGCAGCTTTTTTTACTGTGTTTTTTATGCTCCAGTTCAGGGGCTTCCTCTTCAGTCTTCTTCCCTGTTTTGGGTCAGCCTCAGCTTCCCCTCACTCCCAGACAGCCCTGTGCAGCGGTGCTTTAGCGCTAGTAGCCGATGGTAATCTTACATGAAGAGAGCCAGTGGAACTGGATAGAGAGCGAGAGTGAGGGAGAGGATTTGTAGGGATGAGGCTGGCAGGGGGATGAAGGGGGGGGTTAAATCCAACTGATGTCCATCAAATGCCTTTCCCCTCAGATCTCCAGGACTGTCCGTCTTTCTCCAGCTGTCTGTCCACCGCTTGTCATTGTGGTAGAAAAATGAAAGCCTTGGCTACTTGCTTGCTACCTCAGAACGCTACATTGGCGGCGGTGTTGAGAGCAGGAGTGCGAGCGACAGAAAGGGAGGGAGAGAAAGAGCAAGAGAGATGAAGAGGAGGAAGAAGGGAGGGAGGGAGTGCTGCTCTGAAAAACTGATGTGGCTGCTGTTGTTGTTAGCTGCAGACTGGGAGAAACACTCCACTGTGAGCAATGTGGGTTTCGCGGCACACAACCGGCGATTTCCTCCCTTCCACAGACTACAACCGGCGCTTTCCTCCCTTCCACGGACTGCAGGACTCCAGACTGACAAACAACTGCCCCATCCCTTCTTCGACACACTGCGTGCACCTGTGTAAGTGTGTGCGTGTGAGAGCGATAGAGACCACACTGCCTTCCCTATCACCGTCAAAGCTGAGAGCGAGAGAAAGAGAGAAGAGGCAGATATCCTGGGAGAAAGCTCTGCAGCAGCAGAGACAAGGAGGCACTGCACAACACACTGTGCGGAGGAGAGAAGAGCTGCCACAGACACCCCAGGGAACAGAGAGAGGGGAGGAGGAGAAGGGGGGGGCAGTGCGGCGCTACATCTCCCCACCGGGAGTGAGAGAAACAAACCAAACATTGGGCTCATAATTTATGGGCGGGATAAATCCTTCCTTCAAACCTGATTTTTCGGCTCACAGTCGATGAAACACTCATTTTACAGTTCCCATGAGACCCCGATGCTAGGCAGATGCCTTATCTGCAGGGCTTTGCTGTTATTTCCCTGTGACTGACTGTCTTGCAGTCGAGGAAGGAAGCGTACAAATGTAGGCGGGTGAATGCAGTAATAATAAGGGTTTACTCCAAGTCGTCAGAAAAGGTGTGTGTGTGTGAGAGTATGAAAGAAAGTGTGTGGCAGAGTAGAGAAACAGAGATGGTGATAGAGAGAGAAAAAGATCAGCATGCAGAGCTTAAAGTTCGTAGAACACGTGTGACATTTTTATGTGTTCATATCTTCTCCTATCCCCCCGCCTCCTAGTCTGGCGGAGTCTGGAAAGGCTGCTTGATGTTGTAGGCACGATGCGTTGATAGTGAAGGGGGCTATGCTTTTTTACTAATTGGTTGTCCTCTGTCTCTCACTCAAACAACCACATGGTCACAGCCCATGAGTACTGCATTTTGGCCCTTGGTTCCGCAACCAAGCAATCACGTCCCACATTTTATCAACAAATTCAAACACCACTAATTTAAAGAAAACGGTTGATTTGTCTTGTATTTCAGTCAGACATTCCAACCTTTCTCTTACAGTCACATTACACTTATGAAAAAATAGAAAATTTAAAGACATGACCAAAAGTATGTGGACACCTGCTCGTCAAACATCTCATTCCAAAATCATGAGTATTAATATGGAGTTGGTCGCCTCTTTGCTGCTATAACAGCCTCCACACTTCTGGGAAGGCTTTCCACTAGATGTTAGAACATTGCTGCAGGGACTTACATTCATTCAGCAACAAGAGCATTAGTGAGGTCCCAGGCCTTCCCCAAACTGTTGCCACAAAGTTGGAAGCACAGAATTGTCTAGAATGTCATTGTATGCTGTAGTGTAAAGATTTCCATTCACTGGAACTAAGGGGCCCGAACCATGAAAAACAACCCCAGACCATTACTCCTCCTCCACCAAACTTTACAGTTGGTACTATGCATTGGGGCAGGTAGCGTTGTCCTGGCATCCGCAAACCCAGATTTGTGCGTCGGACTGCCAGATGGTAAAGCGTGATTCATCCCTACAGAGAATGTGTTTCCATTGCTCCAGCGTCCAATGGCGGCAAGATTTACACCACTCCAGCCAACGCTTGCCATTGAGCATGGTGATCTTAGGCTCGTGTGCAGCTGCTCGGCCATAAAAACCCATTTGATGAAGCTCCCGACGAACAGTTCTTATGCTGAAGTTGGGTGAGCCATTCTTACTAATCTACTGGAGAGCCAGTTTGGGTTTAAGTATAACTTCTTATAACTTTGTATGACTGATGCTTTTAGTTGAAGCTTTAATTGGGATAGGGGGCAGTATTCGGAAATTCGGATGATTCGGTCGTGCCCACATTCGGACGTGCCCAAAGAAAACGGCCTGTTACTCAGGCACAGAAGCTAGGATTATGCAAATAATTGGTAGTATTGGATAGAAAACACTCTGAAGTTTCTAAAACTGTTAAAATAATGTCTGTGAGTATAACAGAACTGATATGGCAGGCATTTTTTTTTTTTGGAGGTCACCACCCATTGAAATGGCTGTCCATGGGAAAATCAAAGGAATACCTCCCAGATTGCAGTTCCTAGGCTTCCACTAGATGTCAACAGTCTTTAGAAAGAGTTTCAGGCTTGTTTTTTGAAAAATTAGCTAGAATTTGTACTTTTTCTAAGTGGCTCTCATTTTGACTGTAGTATTGTGGCGCGCGTGGATGAGGGCGCACACTTCGTTATTTATCTCCGGTAATCAACATACTATTCTCCGTCTTAAATTTTATCGTTTATTTACATATTAGGGTACCTGAGGATTGATTAGGAACATTGTTTGACTTGTTTGGACGAAGTTTATTGGTAACTTTTGGGATTCCTTTGTATGCATTTTGAACGAGGGAAACAGGTGGATTACTGAATCGAGCGCGCCAACTAAAATGACTTTTTTGGGGATCTAAATAAGAACTTTATCGAACAAAACAACCATTTGTTATGTAGCTGGGACCCTTGGGATTGCAAACAGAGGAAGATCTTCAAAGGTAAGTGATTTATCTTATCGCTATTTCTGACTTTCGTGACGCCTCTGCTTGTTTGGAAAATGTTTTCAATGCTTGTGTACGCGGGGCGCTGTCCTCAGATAATCACATGGTATGCTTTCGCTGGAAAGCCTTTTTGAAATCTGACAAAGCGGCTGGATTAACAAGAAGTTAAGATTTTAAACGATGTAAGACACTTGTATTTTCATGAATGTATAATATTACGAATTTTCCATTTTGAATTTCGTGCTCTACAATTTCACCGGATGTTGTCGAGATGGGGCGCTAGTGCCCCACCTATCCCAAAGAGGATAATGCTTTCATATTTAATATTTTTAACCCCCCAAACTGATATTCATTATATAAATAAACACGTTTAATTTTCTCTGACTTGCCGTTCCAAATGAAGTGAAATATTTTCTTGCTCAAATAATTTATAAGACAAATAGTTCTGTATAGGCAGGGCCATAAGTAAATAGGTAAACTGGGATATGACTAAATCAGGGTGATTTTTCAACAAATACACAGGTATTTACCTTTCCAAGATCTTATCTATTTTTGCTAACTTTCTGTTGAAATGTGTTGTAGTAAGTTCCTTTGTTTCTTTAGGGATAAGAATGCCGAGTATGTCCACTTCACCGTCAGACAATTTTATTGGTAAACTACACGGTAATGTAAAAGTATTTTTTTGCGATCCAATAAGTAATATGGTACACTTATCATAGTTCGGTTGTAATCCACAGAAGCCTTGAGGCCAGGGAAGACTCCATATATTTTTAAAATATATTATACTTGATCGTTCCCAAACAATTTCCTCCATTTATTTTTGTTCTGTGATTCTTTATCTTATTCTGTGCCTCTATGGTACAGTTTTTATTGCAATCCATCTGTACTGTTATTTATTTTATTTCCTTTGTTAAAATAAAAATAATATATACTGCTCCAAAAAATAAAGGGAACACTTAAACAACACATCCTAGATCTGAATGAAAGAAATAATCTTATTAAATACTTTTTCTTTACATAGTTGAATGTGCTGACAACAAAATCACACAAAAATAATCAATGGAAATCCAATTTATCAACCCATGGAGGTCTGGATTTGGAGTCACACTCAAAATTAAAGTGGAAAACCACACTACAGGCTGATCCACCTTTGATGTAATGTCCTTAAAACAAGTCAAAATGAGACTCAGTAGTGTGTGTGGCCTCCACGTGCCTGTATGACCTCCCTACAACGCCTGGGCATGCTCCTGATGAGGTGGCGGATGGTCTCCTGAGGGATCTCCTCCCAGACCTGGACTAAAGCATCCGCCAACTCCTGGACAGTCTGTGGTGCAACGTGGCGTTGGTGGATGGAGCGAGACATGATGTCCCAGATGTGCTCAATTGGATTCAGGTCTGGGGAACGGGCGGGCCAGTCCATAGCATCAATGCCTTCCTCTTGCAGGAACTGCTGACACACTCCAGCCACATGAGGTCTAGCATTGTCTTGCATTAGGAGGAACCCAGGGCCAACCGCACCAGCATATGGTCTCACAAGGGGTCTGAGGATCTCATCTCGGTACCTAATGGCAGTCAGGCTACCTCTGGCGAGCACATGGAGGGCTGTGCGGCCCCCCAAAGAAATGCCACCCCACACCATGACTGACCCACCGCCAAACCGGTCATGCTGGAGGATGTTGCAGGCAGCAGAACGTTCTCCACGGCGTCTCCAGACTCTGTCACGTCTGTCACGTGCTCAGTGTGAACCTGCTTTCATCTGTGAAGAGCACAGGGCGCCAGTGGCGAATTTGCCAATCTTGGTGTTCTCTGGCAAATGCCAAACGTCCTGCACGGTGTTGGGCTGTAAGCACAACCCCCACCTGTGGACGTCGGGCCCTCATACCACCCTCATGGAGTCTGTTTCTGACCGTTTGAGCAGACACATGCACATTTGTGGCCTGCTGGAGGTCATTTTGCAGGGCTCTGGCAGTGCTTCTCCTGCTCCTCCTTGCACAAAGGTGGAGGTAGCGGTCCTGCTGCTGGGTTGTTGCCCTCCTACGGCCTCCTCCACGTCTCCTGATGTACTGGCCTGTCTCGTGGTAGCGCCTCCATGCTCTGGACACTACGCTGACAGACACAGCAAACCTTCTTGCCACAGCTCGCATTGATGTGCCATTCTGGATGAGCTGCACTTCCTGAGCCACTTGTGTGGGTTGTAGACTCCGTCTCATGCTACCACTAGAGTGAAAGCACCGCCAGCATGCAAAAGTGACCAAAACATCAGCCAGGAAGCATAGGAACTGAGAAGTGGTCTGTGGTCCCCACCTGCAGAACCACTCCTTTATTAGGGGTGTCCTGCTAATTGCCTATAATTTCCACCTGTTGTCTATTCTATTTGCACAACAGCATGTGAAATGTATTATCAATCAGTGTTGCTACCTAAGCTGACAGTTTGATTTCACAGAAGTGTGATTGACTTGGAGTTACATTGTGTTGTTTAAGTGTTCCCTTTATTTTTTTGAGCAGTGTATATATGTTTTTGTTTTCAAGATGAGTATAGAATTTTATGACCACTGAAAGCACATTTTAAAAAGTGTCCCATGCAATACCAGGTCAACACAATGGGTTTGGGCCTATTCCGTTTGAGACTCTGGGGACTCTGCATCTACTTGGACTCAGGGGGCTTCATATGGGCGGAGCTCTTCCCGACTCCGGCAGAATCATATTTCTCTGGGTTCTGGCTAATGGTACTCGGGACGAGTCCACTTCAGCATATCTGGCCCGATAAACTTTTGCAGAAGTAGGGCTGTTTGGGGTTTTAGGCTGGATTTCTGTTCAGCACTTTGAGATATCAGCTGATGTAAGAAGGGCTATATAAATACATTTGATTTGAGGTTGTTATTCGGCAGGGAATGGAAGAATAAAAAACCAAGTAATGTAATAATTTCACATTGAATTTGCTGGGTAATTTGCAAGCAAAAATGTGGCCCATTAGGCTATTAGATAGAGAAGGACAGAAGAGAATCTATGCCATAAATTAATCAGATTTTTATACATATTTATTTGGAACCCCACTCACACTAATTCTATTAATTTCAGTCCTTCGGCCAATCCTGGCTTAATATAATGGCATTAGCGATTTTTAGGCGTATCCTGGTTGGCCACGTTAAATATAGGACGACTTGGGATACATGATTCACGAAAGACATCACATCTCAGTGTCATAGGCCTACCATAGAAAAATAGGCTACAGCCTATCTGTAAACGCCGATACACACTGGCAAAAAAGTATTCATCCCCCTAGCGTTTTTCCTATTTTTTTGCGTTACAACCAGTAATTTAAATGGATTTTTATTTGGATTTCATGTAATGAACATACACAAAATAGTACAATTTGGTGAAGTGAAATGAAAAAAAGAACTTGTTTCAAAAAAAAAAAAAAAAAAAAAAAAAAACAGAAAAGTGGTATGTGTGGAACGCCGTTTGGGTCTTTGCGTGTCAAAAAGATACACGACAAATAACACCATTTGACATGTCAAATAAGCTTCTTTACCAATCAGGACCTGAATATGACTCCACGTCACATAATAATTTAACATGTTCATTAATTTTGTACGTAGTTATTACACATTGATTACACTCTCACTCGTATTTCATATGTCACAATGATTCAGCGTTACGTATGCTATGAGTCATAGATTTTATCACTGATGATCATAATTGTCGTTTGGACTCCCAATTCTCAGGTACTGATGAAAGACGATCACTCAACTTCTGTTCTTCTGATGTAAAATTAGCTAGCTAGCTAACAATGACTGCCCAATTTCTCGAAAATTGTAAATCTACCATCTCTGATTGCACCAGACTGCTGCTCACGGACAGAAGAGATGGACTTCAACCATCAATAGCCAGGTAACATTAACTTAATGTTAGCTAGCTAGCTTGCTAACGTAGCTGTTGAGAGCGAGTGGTGTAACAGCTGCAAAAAAAAGTAACTACATAGTATAACGCTAACGTTACCTAACTACCAACGGCGTTAGCTATTTAACGTTAGATCTGCCTGCCATTGATATTTAACTGAACTCAAGATAGCTAGCTAACGTTAATTATGGTAGCTATAAAACGTTTACTTACTGCTGTACAGTAACGTTAGCTAACTAGCGATGTCTGTATGAAGAACCATTTTTTTAGCTACGTTTAGCTACGTTATTTAAAACTGCATCGCCTGTCAATGCATGGTTGTTTTCATAGGTCGGAGGCTCATAGTTGGCACAGTTTAGACAAGAGAACACTTTAGAGGTTGTTAACTACATAAAAATAAAATGTCACTGGACCAATCGGGTCTGCTTTCTATTTTTCAGGCTAGAGACCATGTTGCGGAGCCTTCGGTGGGCAAGCGGTCATTTGATTGCCGAAGAGATGGCCAGCAATCTAATTGCTGTTGCAGAGGAGTTCCTACAAGAGGCAAATGACATCCAACAACGGCAACCTTACTAAGATGGCAAGTTGTTACATTTGTATATTTCACGTCCTGACCCTAGTTAGATGTAATTTTCTATAGTAGAGTAGGTCAGGGCGTGACAGGGGGTGTTTTTCTGTTTTTCTGTTTTCTATTTGTTGGGATTTTTTGGGTTAATCTCTAATTGGAGGCAGCTGATCCTCGATGCCTCTGATTAGAGATCATATTTAAGTAGGGGTTTTTCTTCCTGGGTTTTGTGGTTGTTTTCTGTTTACTGTATGTCACCTGACGGAACTGTTGTTGGTCGTTTTGTTAAAACGTATATTCATTAAAAGTAAATATGAGCACTCTACACGCTGCACATTGGTCCCCTTTATACGACCCGCATTACAGAACTAACCACCACAACTGGATCAAGCAGCGTGCTCAGGAGGAGATGGACACCTGGTCACATCAGGAGTGGATTGAGAGGAGAGACTGGACTTGGGGCCAGGTAATCAAGCGATATCGGAGCCTACCTGGGAAGCACGAGAGGCTACAGAAACCCAAAGATTTTTTTTGGGGGGGGGGGGCACATGGAGCAGTCGGCGGAGCCGAGGAGCAAACCAGAGCCAATCCAGTCGAAGAGGGAGAATTTGGAGAAGGGAGAAATGGGAGAGTTATTAAGTTGGTGGAGGACGCACAAGTTTTTCCCAAAGGAACGTGTCGTCAGTTTGGTGCCAGCTGAGTCAGCTCCCTATACTCATCCTGAGAAGTGTGTGGAAATTCCGGAACAAGTGATACCGGCGATACACACCAGGTTACCAGTAAGTCTCAACAGCCCGGTATGTCCTGTACCTGCTCTTCGCCCTCTCTCTCCAGTGCGCCTCCAAAGCCCAGTATGTCCTGTGCCTGCTCCTCGCACTCTCCCTCCAGTGCGTTTCCACAGCCCAGTACGTCCCGTGCCTCCTTCCCGCACTCGACCTGAGGTGCGTGTCATCAGCCCGGTGTCACCTGTACCGGTCCCACGCATCAGACCTCCAGTGCACCTCCAAAGCCCAGTATGTCCTGTGCCTGCTCCTCGCACTCTCTTTCCAGTGTGCCTCCACAGCCCAGTACGTCCTGTGCCTGCTCCTCGCACTATCCCTCCAGTGCGCTTCCACAGCCCAGTACGTCCTGTGCCTCCTCCCCACACTCGACCTGAGGTGCGTGTCACCAGTCTGGCGTCACCTATGCCAGTCCCACGCATCAGACCTCCAGAGCGCATCCCTAGTCCGGAGTCTCCAGCGACGCTCCCCAGTCCGGAGCCTCCAGCGACGCTCCCCAGTCCGGAGCCTCCAGTGACACTCCCCAGTCCGGAGCCTCCAGCGACGCTCTCCCGCCCGGAGCCTCCAGCGGCGGCCTGCAGCCCGGAGCCTCCAGCGGCGGCCTGCAGCCCGGAGCCTCCAGCGGCGGCCTGCAGCCCGGAGCCTTCAGCGGCGGCCTGCAGCCCGGAGCCTCCAGCAATGATCAACAGTCCGGTTCCTTCGACGACGATCCACGGTCCGGTGGTAATAAAGCAGAAGGATCAACGGGTGGAGCGGGGAGTACGCCCAGAACCGGAGCCGCCTCCTATGCTGGAGGTTAAGGTTAGGTGGACTGCATTTGAGCCGCCATAGACAATTATCACCCTCCCTTTTGTTTTGTGTTTTTTTTTGGGGGGGGGGGGGTTGTTGCATTCAGAGTCTGCACCTTTGGGGGGGGGGGGGGGGTACTGTCACGTCCTGACCCTAGTAAGATGTCATTTTCTATAGTAGAGTTGATCAGGGTGTGACAGGGGGTGTTTGTGTTTTCTAGATTGTATCATTTTACTTGTCCTGTATTAAGTCTCCTGTGTCAAGTAAATCAATGAAAAAAACATTTAGTTGGCCTATAATGCTGTTCCTAAATTCTATATGGTGCTCTTATAGTCTTTTAATCTAAAGTTTTTAGGAGTGTATTTTGTAATTAATTATCTATTGTATTTTTATTTCAGTAGCCTATCAAGCGCCTTTGGAGCGAAGGCGGTATCACATCACCAAGGAGCAGCTTGAGTTCCTCATAGATTATAATTTGACCATCAGACAAATGGCAGATGTTCTCAATGTGTCGCACTCTGTGGTCAAGCATAAGTTATCGTAATTGAATAAAGCAATTGTAACACAAGAGGGAGATCTCTACATCCTCTCTAGATTTGATCACATTCCTGATTGATGTATCTTTTTCTGTTATTTTTGTATTTAGTCATTTTCAGCTTTTCAGGTCCCACTCACTGTTGTCAGACGCTCAGCTGGATGAGAGGATCAAAGAGCTGATATCAATAAAAACAGAATGGCGTCACTATAAGAGAAAAAAAAGTAGGTCGTGGATTGGAGGATTGTTATCCATGGTGCTGTGGATGGTTACACTAGACTTGTTGTGTTTCTGAAGGCCTCAACAGGTGTGCCACAGTCATGGAGTCATTTGAAGCAGCCATCACCAGCTACGGAGTACCATCCCGGGTGAGATGTGACCGGTTGGTGAAAACAACCGTATCTATGCCTTCATTGAGAAGTTCAGTGGTGGTGAGAGGGGAAGTTCCCTCAGGGAAAGGAGCATTCACAACCAGAGGAAATAGTGGCTGTGGGGGAACGTCTGGCATGGAGTCTCCAACGTTTACCATGACCTGTTCACCTTCTTGGAGATGGAGCAGATCATCGACATCAACAATGAGGTGCACCTGTGGGCACTGCACTTTGTGTTCCTGCCACGGGTGAACAGAGATCTTGCTGTGTTTGCCAGTCAGTGGAACCACCATGGGCTGAGGACTGAACAACGGCAGTCACCTCTGCAGTTGTTCCGTCTCGCGTTCCCTGGCAATGCAGAGGGCCAATCTGACAGCAATAAGGGATTTGTTCGCCCCATATTCAACCACCATCAGCTCCTCCAACCACCACCTCAGCTCCTCCAACCACCACCTCAACTCCTCCTCCAACCACCACCTCAGCTCCTCCAACCACCACCTCAGCTCCTCCAACCACCACCTCAACTCCTCCTCCAACCACCACCTCAGCTCCTCCAACCACCACCTCAGCTCCTCCTCCAACCACTACCTCAGCTCCTCCAACCACCACCTCAGCTCCTCCAACCACCATCTCAGCTCCTCCAACCACCATCTCAGCTCCTCCAACCACCACCTCAGCTCCTCCTCCAACCACCACCTCAGCCCCTCCTCCAACCACTACCTCAACTCCTCCAACCACTACCTCAGCTCCTCCAACCACCACCTCAGGTCCTCCAACCACAACCTCAGCTCCTCCAACCACAACCTCAGCCCCTCTTCCAACCACCACCTCAACTCCTCCAACCACCACCTCAGCTCCCCCAACCACCACCTCAGCTCCTCCAACCACCACCTCAGCTCCTCCTCTAACCACCACCTCAGCTCCTCCTCCAACCACCACCTCAGCCCCTCCTCCAACCACTACCTCAACTCCTCCAACCACTACCTCAGCTCCTCCAACCACCACCTCAGGTCCTCCAACCACAACCTCAGCTCCTCCAACCACAACCTCAGCCCCTCTTCCAACCACCACCTCAACTCCTCCAACCACCACCTCAGCTCCCCCAACCACCACCTCAGCTCCTCCAACCACCACCTCAGCTCCTCCTCCAACCACCACCTCAGCTCCTCCAACCACCACCTCAGCTCCTCCTCTAACCACCACCTCAGCTCCTCCTCCAACCACCACCTCAGCTCCTCCAACCACCACCTCAACTCCTCCTCCAACCACCACCTCAGCAGCAGCTCCTCCAACCACCACCTCAACTCCTCCTCCAACCACCGCCTCAGCTCCTCCAACCACCACCTCAGCTCCTCCAACCACCACCTCAGCTCCTCCTCCAACCACCACCCTCAGCTCCTCCAACCACCACCCTCAGCTCCTCCAACCACCACCTCAGCTCCCCCTCCAACCACCACCTCAGCTCCTCCAACCACCACCTCAACTCCTCCTCCAACCACCACCTCAGCTCCTCCAACCACCACCTCAGCTCCTCCTCCAACCACCACCTCAGCTCCTCCTCCAACCAGCTCCTCCAACCACCACCCTCAGCTCCTCCAACCACCATCTCAGCTCCTCCTCCAACCACCACCTCAGCTCCTCCAACCACCACCTCAGCTCCTCCTCCAACCACCACCTCAGCTCCTCCAACCACCACCTCAGCTCCTCCTCCAACCACCACCTCAGCTCCTCCAACCACCACCTCAGCTCTTTATTAGTCGGAATGGGTGATTGTACCACAAATCCAGTTCACCATCAGCAACACACAGATGGAACTGTTGCGGACAGTAATTCCATTGGAAGGCCCCAGAGGCAGCCTGGGAGTTGACAATCTACAGAGGGTTGTGGCAGTTATATCTTCAGCGCCACTCGTTCCTACTCCAACCTGACTTACTACAGCCCTGATACTCCCCTACTGGGATGAGGGATTGGACGTTATATCTTCAGCGCCACTCGTTCCTTTCAATCAGTTCATTTTTATAATACTATTATACATGTTATAATACTAACATTCCCCCTCTTTCACACACTGTATGATTTGGTCTCTAGAAAGGTACGACAGACATCTTCAACTCTAAATGGATGGGGACCAGAGTTTAGACACAGGTGGCCTTAACTTTTGTTAAGTACTTCCCCATTCCAGTACGATTCTGTTTGGTCATGTTTGGAGAAAGTCAGGTACTGTTAAGATATATGGCCTATGGTTATTGTATTTTGCTCTGTGGCGCTTTAGCACAAAATTCCATCTGCTGACACAATATGTGTCTTCCACTCAGTACAACACGACCTAGGAGAGGCCTACTGCAAGCACTGGTTTGGAGCCTTCAGAGCGTGCTTGCTGTGGGAGGACAACAGAACATTCTGAATGGACATTATCAAAACACAACTTACATTTTTGTAATGCCCAATCGGGACTTTTATAAATTGTTAAAATAAATAATTGTGTGGAGAACGCTTGATAGTTAAAAAAAATTACTACGAAGATAAGGATTTGGTGGTTCGGCCCCATTACATTTTATGTCATTGTGATTAACAGCAACATATTACAGTTAGTAACATAACATTGTTGACACACTGTGACAGCTCAAATTATGTGGTTGAAGATGGACTAGTGCAGGGCTCTCAACCTTGTTCCTGGAGAGCTACTGTCTTGTAGGTTCACTCCAACCCTAATCTAGTGCACCTGATTTTAATAATTACCTGCTTAATAAGTTAATCAGGTTAGTTACAACTGAGGTTGGAATAAAAACCTACAGGAGGGTCCTGTGTGGCTCAGTTGGTAGAGCATGGTGTTTGCAACGTCAGGGTTGTGGATTCGATTCCCACGGGGGACCAGTACGGAGAATTTTTTTTTATTAAATGTATGCATTCACTACTGTAAGTCGCTCTGGATAAGAGTGTCTGCTAAATGACTAAAATGTAAATGTATCTCTCCAGGAACAGGGTTGGAGAGCCTAGGACTAATTGATCTAGTTCTTAGATCAATCCATTTGAAATTTGATAAGTCACCACAAAGGTGCAGTTCCCAGAAGTGGAGCTGTCACTTAATGTAGTGGATGGGAAGTCTTATTTCATGTAGTTCTAATTCAATTATAATGGTTGTTATTAATGTAGGACATCAAATGATCAGATTTGGATGAGTTGGCTGCAATATGGCAGCAGTACTTCAGTTAATATCAGTAAAAGATATTGGTTATTAGTGAAGTGTCAGTAAAGTGTTTCTAAAAACACTAAACCTTAACACCAAGACAAACAATATGGACTGTATAATTTAATATTAATGATCATTAAGTTAACAATAACATCCAATATGGACTGTTTAATTTAATATTAATGATCATTAAGTTAATAACATCCAATATGGACTGTTTAATTTAATATTAATGATCATTAAGTTAATAACATCCAATATGGACTGTATAATTTAATATTAATGATCATTAAGTTAACAATAATATCAAATATGGACTGTATAATTGAATATTAATGATCATTAAGTGAACAATAACGGCCAACGGAAATACAGTGTATTTGGAAAGTATTCAGACCCCTTGATTTTTTTCACATTTTGTTACATTAGAGCCTTATTCTAAAATGGATTAAATAAATAATGTTGCGTCATACCCAAGAAGACTCGATGGTGTAATCGCTGCCAAAGGTGCTTCAGCAAAGTACTGAGTAAATGGTCATAAATGTAATGTTTCCTTTTTTTTATAGATTTGCAAAAATGTCAACCTGTTTTTGCTTTGTCATTATGGAGTATTGTGTGTAGATTGATGAGGGGAAAAAATTATTGTATCCATTTTTGAACAAGGCTGTAACATTAAAATGTGGAAAAAGTCAAGGGGTCTGAATACATTCTGAATGCACTGTACAAACAATACAGATGTAAGTAGATAAATGCTTAAATATTGATGTGCAGTTACATTTTCAAACACTCAATTGCTACTGTAGTTTAGTGCTACTAGATACAATTATGTATCGTAAAAATGTTTTTATGCAACACCGAAATGTGGGGAACTCACAATACCGGAGGTCATGAATTCCCTAAAGGCATTGTAGATGCTATGAAGAGGGAGCCTTAGTATCACAGCACATGTGTTTGCCTCTGGGTACTTTTTCTTCTGCTGCCCAGCGAGACGGCCTCGCGCTGTGTGGAGGAATTCGATGGTCGGGGCGTCCTCAAACCCAAGGGGTGGCACCACCATTGACCCAGTAGCAAATCCAACACCATCGGAATAGGTTACTTTAAACAGGTCCCTGGCAGTGGAAGGCTTTATGGAGTCCACAAAAAGTGCTCGGAAGCTGTCCGGATGGTTCCCCAATGCCTCGTGCAGCCCAAGAGAGTTGAGATGATATTTCAACCTGTTATGGTTTAGAGACAGTATGTATATTTAAAATAAGTGTTATGGACAATATAGTGATGTGTATTGATTTAGGGGGTTGGACTGATTAAAAAGGTAATGACAAGTACTTCACAGATTTATGACAGAGTTGACATACTACTCCAAGGCCACCTGCATGCTCCCTTGGACAAATTGTTGAGCCACCAATTCAACCACACCATCTCTGTCCTCCATTGTCTTGACAACAATCTTTTTTTGTAGGGGAACGAGCCTCCTCCTCCTCCTCCTGTCTTAAAGGCCTCTACATTTAGATTCATCTGGGGGAATGTTTTCCCCAAAACCTTCAAGAAGCTGCTCTCCTCCTGACCATAGGGCACTTTGATCTGCCACACAGGATACTCTAAAGATACTGAGATATGGAACCATTCTTTAAATCTAATAAAATGTATCCTAATATAAAACAGGGAAATAGTCCATGATCTTTAAAATCAGTAAAATAACCTTCAATAAGTCTATGTTTAATCATAAGATAGATTCACACCTAGCTTACTTACAAAGCAAGCACTGTGCATCGCACTGTGTCCTCATGTACTACATGTACTACATGGATATTGGGAAAATGTACCTATCCTGTTCAGCTGCCGGATGGTAGGGTCAGTGATCAGGCAAACCCTCATATTTATCAACCTGCTTCTCCCGGTTTGCCGCCTTTGGACTCCAGCATTATCCGTCTCCTGAACGTTTGAAATCTGACATGTGCAAACGTTATAAAAGTTACAATAATGACACTCAGAATGTAACGTAGAAGTCCGTCACTGGCCGCGGGCAGAATTTGGTACATTAACGCACGCACACATTCATCACTCCTCCCTGCTCCGTTATCAGATAAGTTAACAATGTGGGTCGACACACAAGTTAACTTCTCTATCTTAGTACATACATTTCACACTTACTTCAGTAACGGGTTATGGTATAAAGAAATAAACAGACAAGTGTTCATATTTAATATAAGCAATATTTATTATACTTAGATGTTATGGATGAGCGCGTTGTTTGTTTGTTCTGTTCCTCTCTCTCCATCTCTGTAGTTTACGGGTATGCTGGATAAGGACTCGAGCTAAGGGAATTGGGTTGACTTTGTAGTGCCTGTCCTGAATGGCTCATTAATGTAAATGGGCATATTGGAAGACACTGTCAGTAATGATGTAATTTTGTAAATGTTATATTGTTTCATAAAAAACGTGTTGCAATGTATATACTTTAGTATGTTTAGTTAAATGGAAAATGTAGGTTTGAAGAGGTAATTGCTTAATTAATTAGTGTTAATTCTTCTGAGGGGAGGGGCTACCCCTACAAAAGGAGCCTCTCTTTCAGTTCATTGAGAGGCATTTTGGATTGAGCTGTGGATGGGGGCAGCATTGTTTTTAGCTGTCCCATAAGGTATACGTTTGATGGCAGTACTGTTGTTTTTGTTCCGGAATCACTATGTAAATTAACACCCTTGCACAGAAGAACTTTTGCGGCTCCGACATCTTTTTATTTTGATAGAGGTTAGGTTTTCCAGTTTAGCCTTCTGGCCTACTCTACGTGACACAGAATAATCAATGTCGCCCATACTCGCACACCCCACGGTAGCTGTTGCAATCATTAGCTAGCTAACATTACTAGGTAGTTGTGCCGGTTAATGTTCACTTTTTTGACACGTCAAATAGTGTTATTTGACTTGTATCTTTTTGACACGCAAAGACCCAAACGGTGTTCCATAGGTGCGTGCACATGTATTCACCCCCTTTGCTATGAAGCCCCTAAATAACATCTGGTGCAACCAATTACCTTCAGAAGTCACATAATTAGTTAAATAAAGTCTACCTGTGTGCAATCTAAGTGTCACATGATCTGGCACACGATATCAGTATATACAGTGGGGCAAAAAAGTATTTAGTCAGCCACCAATTGTGCAAGTTCTCCCACTTAAAAAGATGAGAGAGGCCTGTAATTTTCATCATAGGTACACGTCAACTATGACAGACAAAATGAGAAAAAAAATCCATAAAATCACATTGTAGGATTTTTTATGAATTTATTTGCAAATTATGGTGAAAAATAAGTATTTGGTCACCTACAAACAAGCAAGATTTCTGGCTCTCACAGACCTGTAACTTATTCTTTAAGAGGCTCCTCTGTCCTCCACTCGTTACCTGTATTAATGGCACCTGTTTGAACTTGTTATCAGTATAAAAGACACCTGTCCACAACCTCAAACAGTCACACTCCAAACTCCACTATGGCCAAGACCAAAGAGCTGTCAAAGGACACCAGAAACAAAATTGTAGACCTGCACCAGGCTGGGAAGACTGAATCTGCAATAGGTAAGCAGCTTGGTTTGAAGAAATCAACTGTGGGAGCAATTATTAGGAAATGGAAGACATACAAGACCACTGATAATCTTCCTCGATCTGGGGCTCCACGCAAGATCTCACCCCGTGGGGTCAAAAATCCCTGAACCACACAGGGGGACCTAGTGAATGACCTGCAGAGAGCTGGGACCAAAGTAACAAAGCCTACCATCAGTAACACACTACGCCGCCAGGGACTCAAATCCTGCAGTGCCAGACGTGTCCACCTGCTTAAGCCAGTACATGTCCAGGCCCGTCTGAAGTTTGCTAGAGAGCATTTGGATGATGTCATATGGTCAGATGAAACCAAAATATAACTTTTTGGTAAAAACTCAACTCGTCGTGTTTGGAGGACAAAGAATGCTGAGTTGCATCCAAAGAACACCATACCTACTGTGAAGCATGGGGGTGGAAACATCATGCTTTGGGGCTGTTTTTCTGCAAAGGGACCAGGACGACTGATCCGTGTAAAGGAAAGAATGAATGGGGCCATGTATCGTGAGATTTTGAGTGAAAACCTCCTTCCATCAGCAAGGGCATTGAAGATGAAACGTGGCTGGGTCTTTCAGCATGACAATGATCCCAAACACACCGCCCGGGCAACGAAGGAGTGGCTTCGTAAGAAGCATTTCAATGTCCTGGAGTGGCCTAGCCAGTCTCCAGATCTCAACCCCATAGAAAATCTTTGGAGGGAGTTGAAAGTCCGTGTTGCCCAGCGACAGCACCAAACATCACTGCTCTAGAGGAGATCTGCATGGAGGAATGGGCCAAAACACCAGCAACAGTGTGTGAAAACCTTGTGAAGACTTACAGAAAACTTTTGACCTGTGTCATTGCCAACAAAGGGTATATAACAAAGTATTGAGAGAAACTTTTGTTATTGACCAAATACTTATTTTCCACCATAATTTGCAAATAAATTCATAAAAAATCCTACAATGTGATTTTCTGGATTTATTTTCTTCTCATTTTGTCTGTCATAGTTGAAGTGTACCTATGATGAAAATTACAGGCCTCTCTCATCTTTTTAAGTGGGAGAATGTGCACAATTGGTGGCTGACTAAATACTTTTTGCCCCACTGCATATACACCTGTTCTGAATGGCCCCAGAGTTTGCAACGCCACTAAGCAAGGGGCACCACCAAGCAAGCGGCACCATGAAGACCAAGGAGCGCTCCAAACAGGTCAGGCACAAAGTTGTAGAGAAGTACAGATCAGGGTTGGGTTATAAAAAAATATCAGAAACTTTGAACATCCCAAGGAGCACAATAAAATCCATTATTAAAAAATTGAAAGAATATGGCACCACAACAAACCTGCCAAGAGAGGGCCACCCACCAAAACTCACAGACCATGCAAGGAGGGCATTAATCAGAGAGGCAACAAAGAGACCAAGATAACCCTGAAGGAGCTGCAAAGCTCCACCGCGGAGATTGAAGTATCTGTCCATAGGACCACTTTAAGCCGCACACTCCACAGAGCTGGGCTTTACGGAAGAGTGGCCAGAAAAAAGTCATTGCTTAAAGAAAAAAATAAGAAAACATGTTTGGTGTTCGCCAAAAGCCATGTGGGAGACTCCCCAAACATATGGAAGAAGGTACTCTGGTCAGATGAGACTAAAATTGAGTTTTTTGGCTATCAAGGAAAATGCTATGTCTGGCTCAAACCCCACACCTCTCATCACCCCGAGAACATCATCCCCACAGTTAAGCATGGTGGCAGCATCATTCTGTGGGCATGTTTTTCCATCGGCAGGGACTTGGAAACTGGTCAGAATTGAAGGAATGATGGATTGTGCTAAATACAGGGAAATTCTTGAGGGAACCCGGGTTTCAGTCTTCCAGAGATTTGAAACTGGGATGGAGGTTCACCTTCCATCAGGACAATTCACCTTCTAAGCCTACTGCTAAAGCAACACTCGAGTGGTTGAAGGGGAAACATTTAAATGTCTTGGAATGGCCTAGTCAAAGCCCAGACCTCAATCCAATTGAGAATCTGTACACCAGCGGAACCCATCCAACTTGAAGAGCTGGAGCAGTTTTGCCTTGAAGAATGGGCAAAAATCCCAGTGGCTAGATGCGCCAAGCTTATACAGACATACCCCAAGAGACTTGCAGCTGTAATTGCTGAAAAAGGTGGCTCTACAAAGTATTCACTTTACTGGGGTGAAGTTATGCACGCTCAAGTTTTCAGTTTTTTTGTCTTATATCTTGTTTTTTTCACAAAAACATTTTTGCATCTTCAAAGTGGTGTAAATCAAATGATGCAAACCCCCCAAAAATCTATTTTCATTCCAGGTTGTAAGGCAACAAAATGCCAAGAGGGGTGAATACTTTCGCAAGCCACTGCACACCATAGGCCGAATGTAATTTGCTGGACCTTGGGACATCCCTACTCTAAAGCATAACCCTAACCTTAACCCTTACCCACCCTAACCGTACACATAACCAAATTACTTACCTAACCTTAACCATTTTAAATGTCAAATTCAACTGGGTAGGGATGTCCAAAGGAGGCAGAATAGCAAGGACCATATGTTTATCATCTGAGAGCTGTATCCATGAATACTGGTCAGGGGACACAAAATAAGAGACTGGTGTAAGAGACAGTGGCCTGACCATATAAATAGGGAATTAGAACACTATCATGACATAGTGAGACTGACCATCAGATGCCGGCACCATCAGCACAGTAAAATAAAAAGCAAATTATTTAAAATGTATGCACACTCAGCTGTGCTTCACGAGTAATACCACAACGGGTCTATTACCAGTGTGATCATATAGCCTACCTCAAATGCTGAAAAATAATATGCGGTGATAATGTATTGGGCCTATAGCTTACTGCACAAACCTCATTGCTCCAGTACAGCTGGTTAATGTTGCATAGGCTTACGTAGATCTTGGCTTGCATTTTGACTCAAAGTGATCTTGACTCAGAAAAGTTTGGTGACCACTGTTCTAGTTTTCCCTGTTAACACTATCACTGTTTCCCTTTACTATGGCAATTGTGATTGAATCAATGCAATATTAGCCACTTTCAATGTAACATACTGTCGTGACGTGACTTTCATTAATCTGATAACTTATTCATTCAATCCAATAACTATGTTTAATTCTTACCCAGTTAAATGAATCATGTAACAATTAACTAATCATATATGGATAACAGTCACTTATTAATCATTACCTCATATCAGTTCTCAATCTGAACAGTTGTAACCTTCTTTGCTCTGCAAGAACTCGAGCTTTTGCTGATTATTCAGTACTATACAAATTGGTTTCATTATTTATTTACTAACTAAATAATAACACAGAATACACATACATGAGACAAAAGTCCCTAGTGGACTGACAAGATATGATGGCTTGTTACAACATGAATGGGGGGGATAGAGAGGAAAAGAACACTTATCGTGGATACATTATAGGACTGTCCTCACATTAAACATATACCTTGCACACGAACCACCGCCCATTTTGGGATAAGAAGCAATTCATGTATTTACGTGTGGATGTCTTTGTCCGTCATCTATCTTTGTTGATACCAATAAATCCTTCTATGGGGAAGGGGTTGACATTGTCCTTCTTAGTTTTTTTGGCTTGTATGGGCTGTTTTCAAAGCAGATTTTCAGATGCACTAATGATTGTCTGAGATGGGATTTTCTCCTTCCCACCTCGGGTCTTTAGTCAGAGTTTGAAGCACTTTACATGCGCAGCTGCAGAGTGGCAGTATCCTGGTCTGGTAGTGAGGCTATCTTCACTTCGTGTCGAGGTTCCAAGTTTCAACCATTTACAACATGTAGCGATCACTCCACGCTTTTCTGGTCTCGTAGGTGAGGTTATCTTCTCATCTAGCACGGAAGTTGAGTGTTTCAACGTGTGGACCACGGTTTCACGTATTCTGGTATGCTACGTTAATTATTAGCCAGTCCTTTTAAGCATTCTGGTTGAAAAGGCAGTTCCATCATGCTGTCAAGCTCTCTGACCTCATTTGGTGCGTGTCTAGTCACTGTGCATAGTTTATATGAAAAAAATGTGTATATATATATATATATATATATATATTATACAACATTTAGATGTAAACATGGCAAATAGAAATCAGTACAATTTCCAAGTTACAGTATTTTCTTGATACCATTCTTAATGACATCACAAAATAATAAACAATGTGACACGATTGTTCTTTAGATCCCCACTGACCATTCTTAACATTCATATCTTAGAAATATTGCTCCAATATTCACTTTAGTAATACTAAAGAGTAAAACGGAGATTCACCTCCTGACTAATTTCTGACAGTGTTAGTGTCAAAACTGGCCCAGCTCCCCCCCCCCCTCTTCTGTGGGTGAGAGGGGGTCTGGCTATCGTCAGCCATTGCTACACTGATCGGAGCCTTGGATCCTCACCCAGGAGGCATCCTATGACAGTGCCACATTTAAAGTCACTGAGCTCTTCTGTAAGGCCATTCTATGGTCAATGTTTGTCTATGGAGATTGCATGGCAGTGTGCTCAATTTTATACACCTGTCAGCGACCTGGCTCAAATAGCCGAATCCACTCATTTAAAATGAGTTTGTATATGTAGTGTATATTAAGGATGTGGTACTGGTATTTGTTAAACACTTGACCATATTAGACTGAAAGATGTAAGGTAATTTTGCCAAATATGCTCATTAGTTGTGCAATCAACATATTTGCTGCTACTTCACTCAACCCCGTTTTAAAACCCTCCCTTCCTGTTTTACATTCAATGAGACCAACCAGAAGAATTTCCTTTGCCAAATAGTCCCAGATTTTCATAAAACAGGCACACGTGGTCTCTCGTTTCTGCATCACCAAATTTTGCACAAGGCAAAAGAATAGGCTACATGCTCTTAAATTATTTGTTCAGTGCTGCGGGAGCAGGGGTGTAGTGCTGCCAGAGGCACTTGAGCTTCACTCTACCACTTCTCACAATAGTGCACATGTAGTCAAGTTAGATCAAAGATGAATTAATGTCTTGGAAGATCACAATGATTCATTAGTATTCTACATAACAGAACCAAATATAATAGCATAGTATAACATTACTGTTACACAAAAAACACGTTTAGTACTTTCTTGAGATTTTAGGATCTTTAGCTGAATAGTATTATTGGGGAATTATTTTGGCAAAATGTGAGTATACCCACTTCTCCAGGCACCACTACATAGGGCCAGTGGAAAGACAGCATTCACACAGCATGATGTTAAAGCATAAGCAGTCCATGAACTCAGACATAATAAGCCAGTAGGTCCCAATCATAAGAATACAAAAACACAACCATTAAGCATTTCCAAATTTAAATTTACAACTATTACTTCCCATTGAAAAAAGCATTTCACGTTTAGCACACAAAGTAACTGGTGACCTAAAGTTTAAAGTGGAACTGCTTTGCAGATATGAAATAGACAATCATAATATCAAAAATATCAAATTCCCAGTTTATGCTACAAAACCAACTTTAAAAGAGGTTTTAAAAATAGGTTCTACTTCACTCAATGTTCCATGACATGTATTTACATTTTTTATTTAACCTTTATTTAACTAGGCAAGTCAGTATAGGAAAAATTATTATTTACAATGATGGCCTACCCCGGCCAAACCCAGACGACGCTGGGCCAATTGTGCGCGGCCCTATTGGACTCCCAATAACAGCCGGATGTGGTACAGCCTGGACATACACTAAGGCATTGTTGGCAGAATAGATGGAGGCAGTTCAATGCATAATTAATATAATTCACCAATACCTATTGCTATCACGTTGTAAAATCACAGCTGGCCTGGTAAATTGTTTGCTGCCTTCATTCGGGATGCACTGTTTTAGTTTAAATTACTCAATATTCTGGACAAAAACAGAAGAATGTAACTAACTCTGGGAATGTCAATACAATCAAACAAACAAAGGCAACGATCACAGTCATAAATTGGCTTATATACAGTGGTTTGTCCTTTAAAAGTTGCAGCGTACTGCAGCACAGCGTACTGCAGCACAGCGTGCACGGTGCCGCAGAATTCTATGGCAGGTTTTTTAAGTGCCAACCACTGGTACCATTAATGCTAGTTAGTGCTAGTTTGACCACCAGAGGCCATCTTTGAGAAGTATTTGATAGCCTTCAATAGTGGCTGTACTAGAGAATTTAAAACTTTTTCTTGTAAGAACATAGTATATGGGACTGATTTTAAGAAATGTTGCTAAATTAATTTGATTAATATTATGGTATTTCTACTCCAAGAAAAACGAAAAACTCTCTGGATGGAACGGAAAATATGGTGGTGTACAACGTGAAGGTTGGGGGTAGGCTACAGTGCTGGGCTATTTAGCTAAAGAATCCCTGTGTCGTGCGTGGGGGCCAGTCGTGTATAGCCGTAACGGAAATTTTGGTGACCTTATTTGACCTTTTCTGCTGCTTTTGAGACATGGTTCAATCCCTCCTTGGGGCACTACTTGATTGAGTAAATAAAAGACTCAACAATCACAGTACAGTAACTATTGGTCACTATGTATTATTATTCTAATATGTATTCATTATAGAATTGTGTGTTATTAATGATAAACCTTTATACTGCACTCTTCCTCCCCTCCCTACCTATCCCTCTATTTATCAGCTCCAGATGACAAAACCTACACAGTCCAAGGGTTGCAGGTCTGCCAACTTCCTTCTGGTCACACATTGTATTCAGAGAAATATCCAACAAACCAAAAGACATTGCTTTAACTGTGAATGTACTTTATTGCTGATATTTTTCTAAAATAAAATGGAGCATACATAAAATAAACAAGTTATTACAACTTATTTAAATTAGACACAATGTGTGTGTGTGAGGGTGACATGTTTTTCAACTCAGAAAAAAGCACACAGAATTTCCTCTAACTGTACATATTAAGCCACAGACTTTTACAATATTGTCAATTACACTGATTTGATAGATATTTAGAGTAATTATGTAGATATTGAGAATGGATATGAAGGAGTAGATATCTCCAATCCTAAAATAAAATGTGTTTTATTTTTCCTTGTCAGCCAGCCATCTCTGCTTGTTAGTCTTGATAGAACCAGTGTCTTTTGGGTGAGGCTGTCAGGCAGTGGTGGACTTGCACAAAGTGACAGTAAGTACACAGCTCAACAACATGTCTGTGTGTACATCTGTTGGTGTGACTGAGCATATGCAATATAATTCTGAATTACCTGTATCCATCTGGGTCTCCTCAAAAGTTTCTCCCTTCACGGCCAGTGTAGTAGGAACTGGTGCAGCCAGTAAATGAAATACCCCAGCAGAGGACTGCTGTGACTGCAGCTGAACTACTGGGGGTGGCAGATCTAAAAGAGAGAGGAACAATTTTCTTAACTGACAGCAATCATACAACTAAACAGACTGAATGAGTGTAAGGCCTAGATCAACAACATGTCTGTGTGTACATCTGTTGGTGTGACTGAGCATATGCAATATAATTCTGAATTACCTGTATCCATCTGGGTCTCCTCAAAAGTTTCTCCCTTCACGGCCAGTGTAGTAGGAACTGGTGCAGCCAGTAAATGAAATACCCCAGCAGAGGACTGCTGTGACTGCAGCTGAACTACTGGGGGTGGCAGACCTAAAAGAGAGAGGAACAATTTTCTTAACTGACAGCAATCATACAACTAAACAGACTGAATGAGTGTAAGGCCTAGATCAAATCAGATCAAGTGTTAACCGGTGATAGCCGACACCCACAAAGCTGATGTTTTGGTGGTGTCTGAGATGATATCTGACAACACATAGCTGATGTTTTGGTGGTGTCTGAGGTGATATCTGACACCACATAGCTGATGTTTTGGTGGTGTCTGAGGATGATATCTGACACCACATAGCTGATGTTTTGGTGGTGTCTGAGGTGATATCTGACACCACATAGCTGATGTTTTGGTGGTGTCTGAGATGATATATGACACCACATAGCTGATGTTTTGGTGGTGTCAGGTGATATGCGACCACATAGCTGATGTTTTGGTGGTGTCAGGTGATATATGACACCACATAGCTGATGTTTTGGTGGTGTCTGAGGTGATATCTGACACCACATAGCTGATGTTTTGGTGGTGTCTGAGGTGATATATGACACCACATAGCTGATGTTTTGGTGGTGTCTGAGGTGATATCTGACACCACATAGCTGATGTTTTGGTGGTGTCTGAGTTGATATATGACACCACATAGCTGATGTTTTGGTGGTGTCAGGTGATATGCGACCACATAGCTGATGTTTTGGTGGTGTCAGGTGATATATGACACCACATAGCTGATGTTTTGGTGGTGTCTGAGGTGATATCTGACACCACATAGCTGATGTTTTGGTGGTGTCTGAGGTGATATATGACACCACATAGCTGATGTTTTGGTGGTGTCTGAGGTGATATCTGACACCACATAGCTGATGTTTTGGTGGTGTCTGAGATGATATATGACACCACATAGCTGATGTTTTGGTGGTGTCAGGTGATATGACACCACATAGTTGATGTTTTGGTGGTGTCAGGTGATATATGACACCACATAGCTGATGTTTTGGTGGTGTCTGAGGTGATATCTGACACCACATAGCTGATGTTTTGGTGGTGTCAGGTGATATATGACACCACATAGCTGATGTTTTGGTGGTGTCTGAGGTGATATCTGACACCACATAGCTGATGTTTTGGTGGTGTCTGAGGTGATATATGCCACCACATAGCTGATGTTTGGGCCGTGTCGGAGGTGTAACTGTGTTGGATCTGTCTAATCAGTAAGCAGCAGCTCTTGATCATTGTCACAAAACCACACCCGTCCTACTCACGTTACAAGTTCTGAACGAGAAAGTATATGTTATTTAAAAATACTGACGCTCAAATTCAAAATCATTAAACTAAATAATGAGGATATCTACCAGCCTAATCGGGGTGTAGATTACATCTCAAATTGCAGTGTTATAACTTGTGAACAGGGCTGCATGAGATGTATGTTAATGAGACTCCGTGCAGCCAATGGCAATGTAGACTTTAGGTATAATGGCAGGAGCTGCTTGTGAATTTGACAGCTCTAACACAGTTCCAACTCAGATACCTCCAAAACAACCACTATGTGGATTAGACAGCTCTAACACAGTTTCACCTCAGACACCACCAAAACAACCACTATGTAGATTAGACAGCTCTAACACAGTTCCACCGAAACAACCACTATGTAGATTAGACAGCTCTAACACAGTTCCACCAAAACAACCACTATGTGGATTTGACAGCTCTAACACAGTTCCACCAAAACAACCACTATGTAGATTAGACAGCTCTAACACAGTTCCACCAAAACAACCACTATGTGGATTAGACAGCTCTAACAGTTCCACCTCAGATACCACCAAAACAACCACTATGTGGATTAGACAGCTCTAACACAGTTCCACCTCAGATACCACCAAAACAACCACTATGTGGATTAGACAGCTCTAACACTGTACCACCAAAACAACCACTATGTGGATTAGAGAGCTCTAACACATTTCCACCAAAACAACCACTATGTGGATTTGACAGCTATAACACAGTTCCACCAAAACAACCACTATGTGGATTAGACAGCTCTAACACAGTTCCACCAAAACAACCACTATGTGGATTAGACAGCTCTAACACAGTTCCACCAAAACAACCACTATGTGGATTAGACAGCTCTAACACAGTTCCACCAAAACAACCACTATGTAGATTAGACAGCTCTAACACAGTTCCACCTCAGATACCACCAAAACAACCACTATGTGGATTAGACAGCTCTAACACAGTTCCACCAAAACACCCACTATGTGGATTAGACAGCTCTAACACAGTTCCACCAAAACAACCACTATGTGGATTTGACAGCTCTAACACAGTTCCACCAAAACAACCACTATGTAGATTAGACAGCTCTAACACAGTTCCACCTCAGATACCACCAAAACAACCACTATGTGGATTAGACAGCTCTAACACAGTTCCACCAAAACACCCACTATGTGGATTAGACAGCTCTAACACAGTTCCACCAAAACAACCACTATGTGGATTAGACAGCTCTAACAGTTCCACCTCAGATACCACCAAAACAACCACTATGTGGATTAGACAGCTCTAACACAGTTCCACCAAAACAACCACTATGTGGATTAGACAGCTCTAACAGTTCCACCTCAGATACCACCAAAACAACCACTATGTGGATTAGACAGCTCTAACACAGTTCCACCAAAACAACCACTATGTGGATTTGACAGCTATAACACAGTTCCACCAAAACAACCACTATGTGGATTAGACAGCTCTAACACAGTTCCACCAAAACAACCACTATGTGGATTAGACAGCTCTAACACAGTTCCACCAAAACAACCACTATGTGGATTAGACAGCTCTAACAGTTCCACCTCAGATACCACCAAAACAACCACTATGTGGATTAGACAGCTCTAACACAGTTCCACCTCAGATACCACCAAAACAACCACTATGTGGATTAGACAGCTCTAACACTGTACCACCAAAACAACCACTATGTGGATTAGAGAGCTCTAACACATTTCCACCAAAACAACCACTATGTGGATTTGACAGCTATAACACAGTTCCACCAAAACAACCACTATGTGGATTAGACAGCTCTAACACAGTTCCACCAAAACAACCACTATGTGGATTAGACAGCTCTAACACAGTTCCACCAAAACAACCACTATGTGGATTAGACAGCTCTAACACAGTTCCACCAAAACAACCACTATGTAGATTAGACAGCTCTAACACAGTTCCACCTCAGATACCACCAAAACAACCACTATGTGGATTAGACAGCTCTAACACAGTTCCACCAAAACACCCACTATGTGGATTAGACAGCTCTAACACAGTTCCACCAAAACAACCACTATGTGGATTTGACAGCTCTAACACAGTTCCACCAAAACAACCACTATGTAGATTAGACAGCTCTAACACAGTTCCACCTCAGATACCACCAAAACAACCACTATGTGGATTAGACAGCTCTAACACAGTTCCACCAAAACACCCACTATGTGGATTAGACAGCTCTAACACAGTTCCACCAAAACAACCACTATGTGGATTAGACAGCTCTAACAGTTCCACCTCAGATACCACCAAAACAACCACTATGTGGATTAGACAGCTATAACACAGTTCCACCAAAACAACCACTATGTGGATTAGACAGCTCTAACACAGTTCCACCAAAACAACCACTATGTGGATTAGACAGCTCTAACACAGTTCCACCAAAACAACCACTATGTGGATTAGACAGCTCTAACACAGTTCCACCAAAACAACCACTATGTGGATTAGACAGCTCTAACACAGTTCCACCAAAACAACCACGGATGTGATTGAATAGAGCCCCAAGTGAGAGAGAGCGTGCATGTGTGTATACATGCATGTGATAATTACCTGTACCACCTGTCGTGGCCGGGGTAGCAGATACAGGAGCAGACGACTGCATCTGTGTGGACTGTGGTTGAGCTAATAGGGGTGTCAAATCTAAAAGAGAGAGGAACTATTTCCTTAAGTTAAAATAATTATACAACAAAACAAAGTGAGTGAGTGATTGAGTGAGTTTGATAATTACCTGGACCACATCACACTGCTTCAGGTCTACAAGCCTCTGGAAGTTCCAGCATACCACTCCAGGCCTGCAACAGCTTGGTGGAAAGATGGTTACCTGTCACCCACTCCAGGCCTGGAACAGCTTGGTGGGAAGATGGTTACCAGTCACCCACTCCAGGCCTGGAACAGCTTGGTGGAAAGATGGTTACCTGTCACCCACTCCAGGCCTGGAACAGCTTGGTGGAAACACGGTTACCTGTCACCCACTCCAGGCCTGGAACAGCTTGGTGGAAACACGGTTACCTGTCACCCACTCCAGGCCTGGAACAGCTTGGTGGAAAGATGGTTACCTGTCACCCACTCCAGGCCTGGAACAGCTTGGTGGGAAGATGGTTACCAGTCACCCACTCCAGGCCTGGAACAGCTTGGTGGAAAGATGGTTACCTGTCACCCACTCCAGGCCTGGAACAGCTTGGTGGAAACACGGTTACCTGTCACCCACTCCAGGCCTGGAACAGCTTGGTGGAAACACGGTTACCTGTCACCCACTCCAGGCCTGGAACAGCTTGGTGGAAAGATGGTTACCTGTCACCCACTCCAGGCCTGGAACAGCTTGGTGGAAAGATGGTTACCTGTCACCCACTCCAGGCCTGGAACAGCTTGGTGGAAACACGGTTACCTGTCACCCACTCCAGGCCTGGAACAGCTTGGTGGAAACACGGTTACCTGTCACCCAATCCAGGCCTGGAACAGCTTGGTGGAAAGATGGTTACCTGTCACCCACTCCAGGCCTGGAACAGCTTGGTGGAAAGATGGTTACCTGTCACCCACTCCAGGCCTGGAAAAAGCTTGGTAGAAACACGGTTACCTGTCACCCACTCCAGGCCCGGAACAGCTTGGTGGAAACACGGTTACCTGTCACCCACTCCAGGCCATGACTACATGGAACTCCATTCCACATCAAGTAACTCATGCAAGCAGTAAAATTAGATTTAAAAAAACAGATAAAAATACACCTTATGGAACAGTGGGGACTCTGAAGAGACACATGCGTACACACGATAACATACGCACTGTACACACACGTAGACAAGGATTTTGTGTTGTAGTTATGTGGTAGTAGAGTAGTGGCCTGAGGGCACACACTTAATGTGTTGTGAATGTATTGTAATGTTTTTAAAATTGTACATCTGCCTTAATTTTGCTGGACCCAAAGAAGAGTAACTGCTGTCTTGGCAGCAGCTAATGGGGATCCATAATAAATACAATACAACAAATGAATTAAGTTTGCGTGTGACTTCATTTCCCCAACTGCTCATTGTACTTGCTCTTGCAATCTGATGCGTGTGTGTGTTCTGTGTTATGACTTAGAAGTGTCAACTTGACCACATTCGTGTAGTAGTCCATTCAGTGATTAGCTTGGGGAAAATTACTATAAACAGAGTACAGTAAAAAGGATATCAAATATTCAGATCTGGATTGACAAGTAGGCTAAATCATGTGAAGTTAAACCTCTAGGGCTTAGTCTAGACTCAAGTGAAATAAAAGATGCAGGACATGAGCTCTAGGACCATGCCTCAGGACTACCTGGCCTGATGACTCCCTGGCCGTCCTTGTCCCCAGTCTACCTGGTCGTGCTGCTGATCCAGTCTCTGCTGTTTCTGTCTGCAGCTATGGAACCCTGACCTGCTCAAGGCTCACCGGAGGAACTAACTTATCCCAGACCCGCTGTTTGATCCTGTCTCAACCTCTAAATGCTCAGCTATGAAGAGCCAGTGGCATTTACTCCTGAGGTGCTTAACTATTGCACCCTCTATAACCCTCTATTACTTCCTAGGTTCCTGCCTTTCTAGGGAGTTTTTCCTAGCCACTTTGTTTCTATGTCTGCGTTGCTTGCTCTTTGGGGTTTTAGGCTGGGTATCTGTATAAGCACTTTGTGACAACTGCTGATGTAAAAGGGGCTTTATAAAATACATTTCATAGATTGCTTGTATACGCTTCTATTCATGTAAGTAACTAAATCTTAATATGACATTGAGTTGTCCTACATTTCCTCAATAGGAAGTTGTACCTTAAGCCAACACTTTTTCCTGGTCTTTCCTGCTGGGGACAGGGGGCTTCAGGTTTGGGAATGGAGGGCCTAGAAAATTGGAATATTAACAATAATTAGTGTCCACATTTATGAATGAATGAAATTCAATATGGGTTAGCTGTGTATCTCATCTGATTGAGAATTGCTGATGATATACAGTATATGTCTATTTTCTTATGAAAATCTGCCACCAAACCACACAATTCTATCTAGTGAAAGTACACACAACCATTAGCTTATTTTACCAAGCCAAAAATAACATAATTTTGTCAAGGGACCCAACAAATAACAACAACGCTAGCCTACTGCACCCCATATCAACCAACTTGCCAACTAGTAGTAACAAGACTATATTGTTGTCATTCGGTAATACCAAAGATGTTCTACTAAAATAGACCACATCCTGTCCTTTCCAATGGGAGGCAAGTGTGCCGAGTAGGTGGGATCAAGTGTCGAGAAGGGTTTTTCAAAGTCACGTTTATTGGTCTATCAGATGTCAGTCAGATGGCTAGGTGACGTCAATAAAATACATGTTTATCATATTCAAAATGAGATGCAGACGTTGGACTGGAGATTTGGAGAAGAGGGACTTTAACACTTGATTTGATGTAGCCAACGTTAACCTCTTTGGTATAGGGGGCAGTATTGAGAATTTTGGAAAAAATATGTTCCCATTTTTAACTGCCTCCTACACCAACTCAGAAGCTAGAATATGCATATTATTGTTCAGGTTTGGATAGAAAACACTCTGAATTTTCTAAAACTGTTTGAATGGTGTCTGTGAGTATGACAGAACTCCTATGGCAGGCAAAAACCTGACAAGGCTTCAAGCAGGAAGTACCCTGTCTGACAAGGAGTCGTGCGTCTTACCTCTTTTTATTGAAAAGTAAGGATCTTAGCTGTAACGTGACAATTCCCAGGGCTCCAATAGGCTCTCAGAGCCCGCGAAATAACTGAAGGTTTACGAGGGAACCTCAGGTTGAAATATATTATCGCCTTTTGTAAGTGGATGCTCGGAGGACCTTTCAATGATGCGCGTGCATGAGTCGCTTCTGAGGAGAAATTTTATTCGGCTGTTTAGGCTCAATGCATACTCCCGGTCGGAATATTAACACTTCTCTATGACATAAATGGCATAAAAATTGGTTTTAAACAGCGGTTGACATGCTTCGAAGTACGGTAATGGAATATTTAGACATTTTTGACACGCCAATGCGCCATGCGCGACACCGCGAAGAAGCATTCTAGAACTCACGAACAAAACGTCGCTGTTTGGATATAACGATGGATTATTTGGGACCAAACCAACATTTGTTATTGAAGTAGAAGTCCTGGCAGTGTATTCTGATGAAGAACAAGCAAGGTAAGAACATCTTTCTTATAGGAAATGTGATTTTGGTGGATGCTGACCTGGGTGGGTATCTAAATAGCTAGCCCTGTAATGCCGGGCTATGTACTTAGATTATTGCAAAATGTGCTTCATCCGAAAAGCTATTTTAAAATCGGACATATCGAGTGCATAGAGGGGTAATGTATCTATAATTCTTAAAATAATTGTTATGCTTTTTGTGAACGTTTATCGTGAGTAATTTAGCAAACTGTTAGTAAATTCACCGGAAGTTTGCGGTGGTTATGCTTTTTCTGAACGTCACATGCTAATGTAAAAAGCTGGTTTTTGATATAAATATGAACTTGATTGAACAGACATGCATGTATTGTATAACACAATGTCCTAGGTGTGTCATCTGATGAAGATTATAAAAGGTTAGTGCTGCATTTAGCTGTGGTTTGGGTTTATGTGACATGATATGCTAGCTTGAAAAATGGGTGTCAGATTTTTTCTGGCTGGGCACTCTGCTGACATAATCTAATGTTTTGCTTTTGTTGTAAAGCCTTTTTGAAATCGGACAGTGGGGTTAGATTAACGAGATTCTTGTCTTTAAATAGCTGTGAAATAGTCATATGTTTGAGAAATTGAAGTTATAGCATTTCTAACGATTCAAAAATCGCGCCACTGGATTTCAGTGGCTGTTACGTAGGTGGGACGAGTTCGTCCCACATGTACTAGAGAGGTTAAGTAACTATTAGTTGTTGAGCTTTTTATAACACTACCAAGATAGAAAGTAAGTTACAAATATATAGTTTAATGTTATACATGTTATATAAATGATATATTAAAACGTTTTGTAGGGGTGTTAACTGTTCGGCTAGCTATTTTCCGGTAACATGCTGAGGAACAGTAACGGTAAGTTAGCTAACAGTTAACGTTAAATTAGATGGGCTCCGCACATGCAAGAAACTAGCTGAGGACTAGTTAACAGTTGTGATTTTGCGAATCAATACTGAAGACTTTTGGTAAAATATAATTGAGTGAAGTTATTAATGTTAGCTATTAATAACTTCACTCAATTATATTTTACCAAAAGTCTTCTCGTTACTCTTCTCTAAGCCGTACACTTCACAGAACTGGGCTTTACCGAAGAGTGGACAGAAAAAAGCCATTGCTAACCTGTTGGGGATAGGGGGTAGTATTTGCACGGCCGGATAAAAAACGTACCCGATTTAATCTGGTTACTACTCCTGCCCAGTAACTAGAATATGCATATAATTATTGGCTTTGGATAGAAAACACCCTAAAGTTTCTAAAACTGTTTGAATGGTGTCTGTGAGTATAACAGAACTCATTTGGCAGGCCAAAACCTGAGAAGATTCCAAACAGGAAGTGCACTCTCTGACTATTTCTTGGCCTTCGTGATCATCTCTAACCAAAACAGGGGATCTCTCTAGGGTCGGCGGGACGAAATCGTCCCACCTACGTAACAGCCAGTGGAATCCTGTGGCGCGTTATTCAAATACCTTAGAAATGCTATTACTTCAATTTCTCAAACATATGACTATTTTACAGCATTTTAAAGACAAGGCTCTCGTTAATCTAACCACACTGTCCGATTTCAAAAAGGCTTTACAACGAAAGCAAAACATTAGATTATGTCAGCAGAGTACCCAGCCAGAAATAATCAGACACCCATTTTTCAAGCTAGCATATAATGCCACAAAAACCCAGAAGACAGCTAAATGCAGCATTAACCTTTGATGATCTTCATCAAATGACACACCTAGGACATTATGTTATACAATACATGCATGTTTTGTTCAATCAAGTTCATATTTATATCAAAAAACAGCTTTTTACATTAGCATGTGACGTTCAGAACTAGCATACCCCCCGCAAACTTCCGGTGAATTTACTAACAATTTACTAAATTACTCACGATAAACGTTCACAAAAAGCATAACAATTATTTTAAGAATTATAGATACAGAACTCCTCTATGCACTCGATATATCCGATTTTAAAATAGCTTTTTGGTGAAAGCACATTTTGCAATATTCTAAGTAGATAGCCCGGCATCACAGGGCTAGCTATTTAGACACCCAGCAAGTTTAGCCTTCACCAAACTCCGATTTACTATTAGAAAAGTTTGATTACCTTTGGTGTTCTTCGTCAGAATGCACTCCCAGGACTTCTACTTCAATAACAAATGTTGGTTTGGTCCCAAATAATCCATAGTTATATCCAAACAGCGGCGTTTTGTTTGTGCGTTCAAGACACTATCCGAAAGGGTAAAGAAGGGTGACGAGCACGACGCATTTCGTGACAAAACATTTCTAAATATTCCATTACCGTACTTCGAAGCATGTCAACCGCTGTTTAAAATCAATTTTTATGCCATTTTTCTCGTAAAAAAGCGGTACTATTCTGACCAGGAATCTGCGTTTAGGTAAAAAGACGAAAGAAAATAAAGCACGGGGTCGACTCGTGCACGCGCCTAAGCCCATTGTCCTCTGATCGGCCACTTGCCAAAAGCACAAATGTGTTTCAGCCTGGGGTTGCCTCGATATCATTCAGCTTTTTCCCGGGCTCTGAGAGCCTATGGGAGCCGTAGGAAGTGTCACGTTACAGCAAAGATCCTCAGTCTTCAATAAACAGAGACAAGAAGAACAAGATCTTGTCAGAGAGGGCACTTCCTGTAAGGAATCTTCTCAGGTTTTTGCCTGCCATATGAGTTCTGTTATACTCACAGACACCATTCAAACAGTTTTAGAAACTTTAGGGTGTTTTCTATCCAAAGCCAATAATTATATGCATATTCTAGTTAATGGGTAGGAGTAGTAACCAGATTAAATCAGGTACGTTTTTTATCCGGCCGTGTAAATACTGCCCCCTAGCCCTAACAGGTTAAAGATTGCTGTACACCAGCGGAACCCATCCAACTTGAAGGAGCTGGAGCAGTTTTGCCTTGAAGAATGGGCAAAAATCCCAGTGGCTACATGTGCCAAGCTTATACAAACATACCCCAAGAGACTTGCAGCTGTAATTGCTGAAAAAGGTGTCTCTACAAAGTATTGACTTCACGGGTGTCAATAGTTATGCACCCTCAAGTTTTCAATTTTTTTGTCTTATTTTTTGTTTGTGTCACAAATAATATTTTGCATCTTCAACGTGGTAGGCATATTGTGTAAATAAAATGATACCAACTCCCCCCAAAAATTATTTTAATTCCAGGTTGTAATGCAATAAAATAGGGAAAATGCCAAGGGGTGAATACTTTCACAAGCCATTGTACAACCTTTTGAGTTTTGTCTATTTCCTGAAGATGCATATAATTATAGTAGACTATATTTTGTGGTATTCTTACTTAATCTGATCATAGGGCAACAGAACATAAGTAGTTGCCTATATAACATTTTACAGACCTCTACCATCATTTAAGAGGTACTTAATGGTGTTCTACAACTCGATAAATTACTTTGCAATGACCCAGTGTCACAAATGATGGCTTCTATTGATTGTGCAGCATACGCTGGGATGGCCTTGGATGTAATATGGCTGTGCACATTGGTAAACTAACATTAACTAGCCATGCTGCCTTATGCTAGTTGTGTTAAACCCAGCTATACATTTCTTTCATTACTGGTAGCTAGCATGTTTTATCGATCAGTGATTATTGCTTTGGTGATTGATTCGATGGGTAGTCATGGATACAGCACACTACAGAATACATAGTCAACAACGTGTGCCTCACCATGCAATATTTACTCCAAATGCATCTTCTCGTTATTTATGACCTTTCAACGTCTGTTGGAAACTGGAAAAGGGATGTTCCACCTGTCTTGTTTTGTACGCTTTGTACAAAATAATAAAACGCAGAACTACAGGATGTTTCTTAACATAACTCTTTATTAACTAGCTACAACTGCATGTTCGCCTATCTCCAACCACGATCAACTGACCATGACCTAACCGTCTGGGTGGTCTTAACCAATCACCGCACAGTATGATACGGCGGTAAAATGCATCCAATTATAATTCAGTATGTATTCACATATGAATATTACATCCCCCTTCTTTTAAAACAAAATACAAATGTTTTACATATTCTAAGCTTTTCTTTTGAAAACATGCTCTGTAGTTTGAACTCAAGGTAAGTAACCATTTATATTGCATAATACACCAACTGAATCAACAGACTCTGAAACAATGATCCAACATACTGTTACTTTTCAAACAAGGGATTCTCAGCAACTCAGCTTTCACTGTAGAAATAACATCTTAACATTTCAAACAAATACAATACCAAAGAATGTCAAGTGAACTTTCAATAACAAGTTTCCAGTCTGGAACTCTTTTAGGGCAGCGATCCACCTACACCCTTTGACATTTCACAGGTCGAGGACAGCTCTGGGCTTGACCTCTCTTCCTGACCTTGTGCGATATGATGTTGAGCATGCTTCTGTGTCAGTCAACAGTTGTTGTGGTGTTGCAGGTAAGTGTGGTGTATGTTGTGCTGTGTGTGTTTTTAGTCCATCACGTTCTCTTTCAGGGGAACAATTAATCTCATCAGTGTGTTGTTCTTTTGTGTTCAGTAAGTGACGACGATTGCGGCGGTACACTGCTCCTTCTGCTGTGCGGACGTGATATGAACGTTCAGTGTCAGCTGGCTGGATGACGACTGCTGGCTTCCAGAGGCCATGCTCCTGGATTCTAACTGACTCTCCGTCGATCAGTGGTGGCAGTGGTCTAGCTGACCTGTCGCAGTATCGCTTTTGTTGTTGTTGTCTCTGCACTTTTTTCATGCATTTCCTTGTAGCTGACGACCTCAGGTTGCAGCTGCTGGTTGGTGCTGGGAAGGGTTGAGCGAAGTCTGCGGCTCATCAACAGCTGGGCTGGTGATTTGAAGTTGTCAACTGGAGTGTTGCGGTATTCAAGGAGACTGAGGTAGGGGTCTCTCTTGTCTGCTTTTGCTTTGTCCATTAGTGATTTAGCAATCTGCACAGATTTTTCAGCAAGGCCATTACTTTGAGGGTAATGTGGGCTTGTGGTGACGTGTGAACTCCCATGCTTTTGTGAAGGATTCAAACTCATTTGATTTGTAACAGGGCCCATTGTCAGATATTAAAGTCTCTACAATGCCATGCCTGGCAAAGGCTGCTTTCAGCTTGTGTATCACAGCTGCAGATGTGGTGCTGTGAAGCTTGTCGAGTTCGAAGTATCTGCTGTAGTAGTCCACTGTTACGATGTAGTCCTCGTTGTTCCAGGTGAACAGATCGGTTGCCACGACCTGCCAGGGTCGGTCTGGGATACAGTGAGGTAACATTGGCTCTTTGGTGTTTGAGGGGCGTCTTTCAAGACAGATGGTGCATCTACCAACAATGTCCTCTATTTGTTTGCACATTCCAGGCCAAAACATAATGTCCCGTGCTCTCTGTTTGCACTTTTCCATGCCCATGTGTCCAGCATGGATCTTTGTCAAAATCTCTTCTCTGAGACTGGTAGGAATAATGATTTTCTCTCCTTTGAAAAGGATTCCGTTGATCTGTGATAGTTCATCACGATGGTTCCAGAATTCTGAGACGCTCTGAGGGCATTTTCTCCTCTCCTCAGGCCATCCATCCTGTATGACTTTCCTCAGCTGTGTGAGTTGTGAGTCCTTGTCTGTTTCTGCTTGGACCTCCTTCAGTTTCGTGTCACTAACTGGTAAGTTGCTGTACACAGTGTGCACTTGCATGTCCATGCCCTCACTGAGGCTGCTGTCCTTGTAGGTAAGAAACTTCCTGGAGAGTGTGTCTGCGACAGGGATGTCTTTGCCTGGACGGTGAGTGATTGTGAAGTCGTATTTTTGTAGTTGAAGGATCATTCTCTGTAGCCTTGGCGGGGCTGCAGCTAGTGGTTTCCTCATGATTGACTCAAGGGCTTGTGGTCGGATTCCACAATGACTTGTCGTCCATATACGTACTGATGGAAACGTTTTCATCCGAAAAGAATGGCATAGAGCTCCTTTTCGATTTGAGCGTAGTTGATTTCACAGTCTGTGAGAGATTTGGAAGCGTAGCCGATGGACTTTCCTTCTTGCAGTAGCACTGCACCTAGTCCATACTTCGATGCGTCCACGTGGAGTCTGAGCTCTTTGTTGGGGTCGTAGTAGGCAAGGATTGGTCCTGGTTCTCTCGTGATCAAGTCTTTCACATTCTGGAAAGCAATGTCGTGTTGCTTGTCCCAAAGAAACTCACTGGACTTCTTTAGCAGTTGACGCAGGGGTGCATTAGCATTGGAGAGGCTGGGTGCGAACTTGGCTAAGTAGTTGACCATGCCAAGCACTGTTTCCAGCTCTGCACGGTTCTTTGGTGGCTCCATTTCTTTTATGGCTGAGATCTTCTGTGGATCCGGCTTGATTCCAGTCGCTGTGAGAAGATGTCCGAAGTAGCTGACCTCTGTAGCGCTGACTGTGCTCTTCTCGGGGTTGAGCCGGACTCCTCTCTCGCGGGATCTTTGCAGCATCGCGCGGAGGTTTCGGTCGTGCTCCTCTTTGGTTCGACCATAAACAAGGACGTCATCCACAATTGCCACAACTCCGTCGAGGCCTTCGTACACTTCGTCGATCTTTCGCTGAAACTCGTCTTGGGCTGAGATAATCCCAAAAGGCAGGCGACAGAACCTGTAGCGTCTAAACGGTGTGTTGAATGTTGTGAGCTTAGATGACTCTTCTGTGAGCTTGATAGCCCAGTAGCCTGATCTAGCGTCCATGAGACTGAAGTAGTGTGCTCCCGCTAGCTTGTGTGTGATACCATCTAGCGTCGGTAAAGGGTAATGGGGCCGTTTGATAGCCTTGTTCAAGTCTCTTGGGTCGAGGCATACTTGGAGCTTGCCTGTGCGTGGTTTCTCCACCACCACTAACGCGTTTACCCAGTCAGTCGGTTCTGTAACCTTGGTGACTATGTCAGATTGCACCATGCTCTCCAACTCTTTCTTCAGACGGGCACGGAGAGCAAGGGGAATCTTTCTCGGGGGGTAGACCACAGGGGTTGCGTCTGGGTCAAGGTGAATGGTACATTCTCCTGGGAATAATCCTATTCCTGTAAAGACATCAGCAAACTCCTCCAGTACATTTCCTGTCTCTACTGGTGCTGTTACTGATAAAACTAGCTTGATGAGGTCCATGTCTAAATATGCTTTAAGACCTAGCACTGCAGGTGCTCTAGTGTCAACAACGTAAAAGTCCAACATCATGTCACTTTCCTTGTATTTGCATTTGAAAGTGCATGTGCCTTTTACTGGGAGCTGTTCACCACCATAACCAGTCAGTCTGCGCATGGTGGGCTGTAGCTCGCACTCAGATGTCAAGCTGCGGTACTTATTCAGAGGAATAATGTTTACTTGTGCACCAGTGTCTAGTTTGAACTTTAGCTTTGTGCCTTGTATTCCTATCTCAATGTCAGCAAAGGCTTGCTCTGTCTCTGATATGTGACTTTTTGTGTCACTGAATCAATAAACAGTTCATCATCATTTGACTCTTTGATTGACATTTCATCTTCACTCACTGTGTGTACTGTTTTTCCACGGTAAGCTCTGCACACTTTTGCAAAGTGATTCCATTTACCACATTTAGTACACTGTTTGCCTTTAGCTGGGCAATTTCCTTGTTCGCCATGCACTTTGTATCCACAATATCCACATGTTTTGGGGCGTTTTGAGTCTGTGTCGTTCTGTTTTGGAGTTATGTCTCTCTCCGTTCTGAAATGCGCTCTCTGGGCACCGAAGGTGTGCTTTGATGTCTGCCTGACTGCGTGCACTGCTTGTTCACGTGATGCGCTCGTGCTGCGGCGCAAAATGGTTTTCATCTGAGCCTGTGCTAGCTCGTGAGATCTGGCTATGTCGATAGCTTTGTCTACCGTTAGCTCAGATCCAACATTCAAAAGTTTCTCTCTCACTCGCGGTGAGTGTATTCCAAATACAATACGGTCCCTGACCATCTCATCCTTGTTTGCATAATCACAGTCTTTCACAAGCAGACGCAGCTCAGTCACTAACTGTTCAAAAAACTCGCTAGCTCCCTATACTTTCTCATGGAATTTGTACCTAGCGAAAATTGTATTAGTCTTCGGCACAACATATGCTTCAAAACGATCGTAGTATGTTTTCAGTACCTTTGATTTAGCCTCGGTAAGTGTCCATGTGTTGTAAATATCTCTCCCTTTTTCACCGATCCAGAGGAGCAGGTAGCTACACTTTTCCTCTTCTCCTCTTGCCTTCAGAGGACCCGTGAACATTAGCTCTACATGCTGTTTGTACTTACGCCATGCATTGGGTAAGTTTGTAGACTCCCAGTCCATTCGAGGTGAAGGAACTCCAGAAAAATCCATCTTTTAAGACCATTTACTCTGACACCATGTCTTGTTTTGTACACTTTGTACAAAATAATAAAACGCAGAACTACAGGATGTTTCTTAACATAACTCTTTATTAACTAGCTACAACTGCATGTTCGCCTATCTCCAACCACGATCAACTGACCATGACCTAACCGTCTGGGTGATCTTAACCATTCACCGCACAGTATGTTACGGCGGTAAAATGCATCCAATTATAATTCAGTATGTATTCACATATGAATATTACACCACCCTTCCATTTTACAGTTAACAAGGTATTTATTGATGACGTGTTTCTTATCATGAAAAATTGTTGATTCACAAAAGGAGTACTAGTAGTGGGAAAACGTTCAAAGAAATCGATTTCTAGCTATTTAAGTCAAGTATGTTTTGTTTTTTTAGTTGTGAATTAGCTAGCCAGCTAGATATCTACTTGGGACAGCTAGCTAGCTACCGCCAAGTAGTGGATTTAGACTATTTGTGCCTTACTGAATATGCATGACGTTCATTAAGAAAATGCATTCGTCATAAAAAATGTATCTCCATAAACAATTAGGTAAGTCAAGTCTACCAAACTTTTCTATAACTGTTTGTTATAGCTTCTAGTTTTGGAAACAGAAATGGAGATGGAGATCAAAAGTTTCATTTATGAGAACATTTGCAGAATGTCAGCCAAAATCCATCTAGCTCAATCTTCTCCCACTCCCAGCCACTGGGCTTCCTCTCACTACAACATCTGGTAGTGGCGGAAACGCCAACCGGATGTCTACATTTATACCTCCGGTGAAATATCTGTCTCATCTATCTGTGGTAAAACTGTAACGTTACCCACCTAGCTAGCTAGTGATAGCTTAGCTAGCTCCAAATAAGCAACAAATGAATGACAACAGGCTTTTTAACAAAATACCTATCTAGCTTGTATGTAAAACAATTTTACAGATTATTAAAACGCTTGAAAGCAAAGTTGCCTTACCAGTATGCTGCTCTCTCCGGAACTAGAGCGATGCATCCAGATATGAGGTTAGCTAGCAACGTTAGCATTAGCTAGCAGCGCCAGCATGTTAGCTATGACAGTATCTATCCAGCAACAATGTCGAGGTCAAAAACGAAAGGAACTATGTTAAGCCATGCTGACTTCGTAAGATAAGTCAAATCGGACTGAAATAATTAACAGGCTGAACGTACATTTCTGTGACTAACTAGCTAACTTTAGCTTGCCAGCTCAGTGACCGGTGTTGCACCTATTCCTGTTTACAGAGTGTGCGTCCCTCCCCACTTCCACGTCCTGCATTGAGGAGTGTATGAGTCAGCATGTGGCCAGAATTCTATTACATCCGTGTTGGTTTACAACCCCCATTGACAATGCATGGGAAACTGTTTAGGGCCCTTTAGCAAAAGAATCCCGGCAGATGGGGAGGAAGGAGTAGGCTGTCATTGTAAATAAACATTTGTTCTTAACTGACTTGCCTAGTTAAATAAAAGGTTACACTAAGAGCATAACATTTATACACTATAATGTTAGTTTAACCAATACCCAAAATGAGATTCAGTCAAAATAAAACATCTCATTGATTTATCAACACCTGTCCCCATGCTTGTCTCAGAGCAGCTCCGAAACGGTGCTAAAATAGTTGTAGGCTATTGCTTCAAATCCAATTGCTTCTAAATTCAGTATGCTCTTTAAATAAATAAGACCTACACCACTTTTAACAGCACATTACTCAACACCAGTGAGACTTATGTCACCTACGGTAGGCCTACAGTATTTTGAAAAATATGTGACTCTCCGCCAATAATAGCATAGAGGATTGGAAGATTGTAAATTAAAACCAAAAGCTGCCTCATGGGTCTCCCAGTCGAGGTCTGCACGGGTATTGAACCATCATCTGTAGCAACACAGCTTGCAGTGTCTTAGACCATTATGCTATTCAGGCGCTGTACAATGTGACCGGTAGCGAGTGGAATACAGTACTACAGTAAGAATATCCTTGAAGGATATTGATAAAGGAATGTATATGTTTAAAGTAATGACTAAAGAATTCCACCCTGAAGCGTAATTGACTATGTGAAATGTATTAGAATTAGAATACTATAATCCAATAATATATGTGTGAGACAAGTTAAAGGTGAGAAATGTGTGGTTGAGAAAACAAAGGACAATTGAACTACACATGACCTGGTTGTAACTCTGAAAAACTTACGACAGCAAAGTGGCCCTGTCAAGGCCCCTCTAATCTAGGGAGGAGAGGAAAACTGCCAAGCTGGTAGAATAGTGATAAACGAGGAATGTGAACTGTGGAAAAAGATACAGCCCACCTACTGTTTGAGTGTGTGTGTATATGTGTGTGTGTATATGGGGGGTTATAAAGACTGTTCTTATTTTGGTTGACTTCAGAGCCCTCGTGAATAAACTACAATGAACGTTTTTGCAGAATCTGAGACTTTGCCTAATTATTATTAAACCCAGGGTCTTACAAACCTCGGGGAATTAGTCAAAGCTTAAATTATTGTTTAGTTATCATCATTGGGATTGAAAATTCTCGTGACAGATATTGACCTCATCCCGTCAGTAGAGGATGCCTGGTTGCTCTTTTAAAGTGCTTGCCTCACCATCTTGCCCCATTCAAAAAATGTAGAACTAAGAACAGATATAGCTCTTGGTTCACCCCAGTCTTGACTGCCCTTGACCAGCACAAAAACATCCTGTGGCGTTCTGCATTAGCATTGAATAGCCCCCGCGATATGCAACTTTTCAGGGAAGTCAGGAACCAATATACAGTCAGGAAAGCTAAGGCTAGCTTTTTCAAACAGAAATTTACATCCTGTAGCACTAATTCCAAAATCTTTTGGGACACTGTAAAGTCCATGGAGAATAAGAACACCTCCCAGCTGCCCACTGCACTGAGGCTAGAAAACGCTGTCACCACCGATAAAGCTACGATAATCCAGAATTTCAATAAGCAAAAAAAATAAAAAATCTGGATCAAATCAAAATCTAATCAAATCCCTACAAATCAGCTGGGCTAGACAATCTGGACCCTCTCTTTCTAAATGTATCCGCCGAAATTGTTGCAAAGCCTGTTCAAACTCTCTTTCGTATCGTCTGAGATCCCTAAAGATTGGAAAACTGCTGCGGTCATCCCCCTCTTCAAAGGAGGAGACACTCTAGACCTAAACTGTTATAGACCTATATCCATCCTGCCCTGCCTTTCTAAAATCTTTAAAAGCCAAGTTAACAAACAGATCACCGACCATTTCGAATCCCACCGTATCTTCTCCACTATGCAATCTGGTTTCCGAGCTGGTCATGGGTGCACCTCAGCCACGCTCAAGGTCCTAAACAATATCATAACCGGCATCGATTAAAGACAGTACTGTGCAGCCGTCTTCATAGACCTGACCAAGGCTTTCGACTCTATCAATCACCGCATTCTTATCGGCAGACTCAATAGCCTTGGTTTCTCAAATGACTGCCTCGCCTGGTTCACCAACTACTTCTCAGATAGAGTTCAGTGTGTCAAATCGGAGGGCCTGCTGTCCGGACCTCTGGCAGTCTCTATGGGGTGCCACAGGGTTTAAAGCTCCGCCTTATTTTATTTATTTATTTTATTTATTTCACCTTTATTTAACCAGGTAGGCAAGTTGAGAACAAGTTCTCATTTACAATTGCGACCTGGCCAAGATAAAGCAAAGCAATTCGACAACATACAACAACACAGAGTTACACATGGAGTAAACAACATACAGTCAATAATACAGTAGAAAAAAAAAATAAGACTATATACAATGTGAGCAAATGATGTGAGATAAGGGAGGTAAAGGCAAAAAAATGCCATGGTGGCAAAGTAAATAAAGTATAGCAAGAAAAACACTGGAATGGTAGATTTGTAGTTTGAAGAAAGTTCAAAGTTAAAATATAAATAATATGGTGCAAAGGAGCAAAATAAATAAAATAAATAAATACAGTAGGGGAAGAGATAGTTGTTTGGGCTAAATTATAGATGGGCTATGTACAGGTGCAGAGATCTGTGAGCTGCTCTGACAGCTGGTGCTTAAAGCTAGTGAGGGAGATAAGTGTTTCCAGTTTCAGAGATTTTTGTAGTTCGTTCCAGTCATTGGCAGCAGAGAACTGGAAGGAGAGACGACCAAAGGAGGAGTTGGCTTTAGGGGTGACCAGAGAGATATACCTGCTGGAGCGCGTGCTACAGGTGGGTGCTGCTATGGTGAGCAGTGAGCGGAGATAAGGGGGGACTTTACCTAGCAGGGTCTTGTAGATGACCTGGAGCCAATGTGTTTGGCGACGATTATGAAGTGAAGGCCAGCCAACGAGAGCATACAGGTCGCAGTGGTGGGTTGTATATGGGGCTTTGGTGACAAAACGGATGGCACTGTGATAGACTGCATCCAGCTTGTTGAGTAGGTTATTGGAGGCTATTTTGTAAATGACATCGCCGAAGTCGAGGATTGGTAGGATGGTCAGTTTTACGAGGGTATGTTTGGCAGCATGAGTGAAGGATGCTTTGTTGCGAAATAGGAAGCCAATTCTAGATTTCACTTTGGATTGGAGATGATTGATGTGAGTCTGGAAGGAGAGTTTACAGTCTAACCAGACACCTAGGTATTTGTAGTTGTCCACAAATTCTAAGTTAGAACCGTCCAGAGAAGTTATGCTGGATGGGCGGGCAGGTGCAGGCAGCGATCGGTTGAAGAGCATGCATTTAGTTTTACTTGTGTTTAGGAGCAGTTGGAGACCACGGAAGGAGAGTTGAATGGCATTGAAGCTCGTCTGGAGGGTTGTTAACACAGTGTCCAAAGAAGGGCCAGAAGTATACAGAATGGTGTCGTCTGCGTAGAGGTGGATCAGAGATTCACCAGCAGCAAGAGCGACATCATTTATGTATACAGAGAAAAGAGTTGGCCCAAGAATTGAACCCTGTGGTACCCCCATAGAGACTGCCAGAGGTCCAGACAGTAGGCCCTCCGATTTGACACACTGAACTCTGTCAGAGAAGTAGTTGGTGAACCAGGTGACGCAATCGTTTGAGAAACCAAGGCTACTAAGTCTGCCGATGAGGATGTGGTGATTAACAGAGTCAAAAGCTTTGGCCAGGTCAATGAATACGGCAGCACAGTATTGTTTCTTATCGATGGCGGTTAGGATGTCGTTTAGGACCTTGAGCGTGGCTGAGGTGCACCCATGACCAGCTCTGAAACCAGATTGCATAGCGGAGAGGGTGCGGTGGGATTCGAAATAGTCGGTAATCTGTTTGTTGACTTGGCTTTCGAAGACCTTAGAAAGGCAGGGTAGGATGGATATAGGTCTGTAGCAATTTGGGTCAAGAGTGTCACCTCCTTTGAAGAGGGGGATGACAGCAGCTGCTTTCCAATCTATGGGAATCTCAGACGACACGAAAGAGAGGTTGAACAGACTAGTAATAGGGGTTGCAATAATTTGGGCAGATAATTTTAGAAAGAAAGGGTCCAGATTGTCAAGCCCAGCTGATTTGTAGGGGTCCAGATTTTGCAGCTCTTTCAGAACATCAGCTGAATGGATTTGGGAGAAGGAGAAATGGGGGAGGCTTGGGCGAGTAGCTGTGGGAGGTGCAGTGCTGTTGAATGCAGTAGGGGTAGTTAGGTGGAATTATCTTATCTCAGCTCACTGGTCACCATAGCAACACCCACTTGTACCACGCGCTCCAGCAGGTATATTTCACTGTTCATCCCCAAAGCCAACACTTCCTTTGGCCGTCTTTCCTTCCAGTTCTCTGCTGCTAATGACTGGAACGAATTGCAAAAATCACTGAAGCTGGAGTCTTATATCTCCCTCACTAACTTTAAGCATCAGCTGTCAGAGCAGCTTACCGATCACTGTTCCTGTACACAGCTCATCTGTAAATAGCACACCCAACTACCTCATCCCCATATTGTTATTTATCTTCTTGCTCTTTTGCACCCCAGTATCTCTACTTGCACATCATCTGCACATGTATCACTCCAGTGTTAATGCTAAATTGTAATTATTTCGCCTCTATGGCCTATTTATTGCTTTACCTCCCTACTCTTCTACATTTGCACACGCTGTACATAGATTTTTCTATTGTGTAATTGACTACATTTGTTTATGTGTAACTCTGTGTTGTTGTTTTTGTCGCACTGTTTTGCTTTTTCTTGGCCAGGTCACAGTTGTAAATGAGAACTTGTTCCCAACTGGTCTACCTGGTTAACCTGTTACATCTAGGTGGCAGTATTTTCACGGCTGGATAAAAAACGTACCCGATTTAATCTGATTATTAGTCCTGCCCAGAAACTGGAATATGCATATAATTATTAGCTTTGGAGAGAAAACACTCCAAAGTTTCTGAAACTGTTTGAATGGTGTCTGTGAGTATAACAGAACTCCTATGGCAGGCAAAAACCTGAGATGCTTCTGTTCAGGAAGTACCCTGTCTGAACATTTCTTGCCCTTCTTGATTCTCTCTATCGTTTACAAAGGATCTCTGCTCTTACGTGACACTTCTCACGTCAACAATGGAGTCTCACAGCCCGGGAAAAACAGGAATGATGTCATTCAAAGCCCTGGCTGAAGCACACGAGAGCAAATGCTGAGTGGTCAGTCAATGGACTAAGCCTTAGGCGCGTGACACGCCCCGCCCCCGGCTTTTGGTTTTTTCCTCAGTTTACAGACAGGCAGATTCCCGGTCGGAATATTATCGCTTCTCTACGAGATAAATTGCATAAATATTGGTTTTAAACAGCGGTTGACATGCTTCGAAGTACGGTAATGGAATATTTCGAAATTTTTTGTCATATTTTGCGTCATGCTCGTGGCCGAGATTTAGCGTTGGGATAGTGTCTAGAACGCACGAACAAAACGTCGCTGTTTGGATATAACGATGGATTATTTGGGACCAAACCTACATTTGTTATTGAAGTAGAAGTCCTGGCAGTGTATTCTGATGAAGAACAAGCAAGGTAAGAACATTTTTCTTATAGGAAATGTGATTTTGGTGAAGGCTACACTGGGTGGGTGTCTAAATAGCTAGCCCTGTAACGCCGGGCTATGTACTTACATTATTGCAAAATGTGCTTCATCCGAAAAGCTATTTTAAAATCGGACATATCGAGTGCATAGAGGAGTTCTGTATCTATAATTCTTAAAATAATTGTTATGCTTTTTGTGAACGTTTATCGTGAGTAATTTAGTAAAATCACCGGAAGTGTTCGGTGGGAATGCTAGTTCTGAACGTCACATGCTAATGTAAAAAGCTGGTTTTTGATATAAATATGAACTTGATTGAACAGACATGCATGTATTGTATAACACAATGTCCTAGGTGTGTCATCTGATGAAGATCATCAAAGGTTAGTGCTGCATTTAGATATGGTTTGGGTTTATGTGACATGATATGCTAGCTTGAAAAATGGCTGTGTGATTATTCCTGGCTGGGTACTCTGCTGACATAATCTAATGTTTTGCTTTCGCTGTAAAGCCTTTTTGAAATCGGACAGTTTGGTTAGATAAAGGAGAGTCTTGTCTTTAAATAGCTGTAACATAGTCATATGTTTGAAAAGTGTAAGTTTTCGGATTTAGAGGAGTTTGAATTTCGCGCCCCGCCCATCATTGGATATTGGAGCAGACGTTCCGCTAGCGGAACGTGTAGATGTAAGAGGTTTTAAATAAAGGTGAAATATTTTTTTTTAAATGAATACAAAAATAGAAAAACCATCCCGTGGCTATTTCCAAATACTCCGGTATACGGTACATAAAGTATACCACCCAAGCCTACTTTATACTATACTATTTCTATTGTGAATTGTGTGAATGCCGTGTCTATACTGTGTATGGTACATTATGTACAGTGATCTGTATTGCGTTGTAAAAACGGTATAATTGTCTTTGCCTGCTCACCATTTGTCATGTCATTACATAGATCTACACTATGTTTTGTTTACTTTTACCAATTTACCTTTAGTGTTCAAATGTTGCTGATACATTGATCTGACTGCTATAGTTCCTACATAAAACTATAATATGGCATTTTGTAATGAAGTGGTCAATAACCGGTCGATCGCGATCAACTGGTCGATCTCAAAGACATTCCTAGTCAATCACCAAACATTTCTGTAGAAAAGACAACTATAAAGTCTGTGATAAAGGCTTGCGCTCCTTATTTTTTTATTTGTGTTGTGCTGTTGGCGGTAGATGCACTTAATTCAGAAGCACTGCAAAGTGTTCACATTTTTAACCATTTAATTTGTCTGAAACTGCAAACTATGCCTACCCGGCGGACTGGGAGATCTGTGGCTAAATTGAGTGTGCCTACTGCACTGGCCAATCAGATAGCTCAAATCACTGTGCCTACAGAGCTTCCACAACCCTGGCCAAAGCAAAGTTTGATACTAGCCTATGTAAGATATATATTTTATTTTACCTCCTTTTTCTCCCCAATTTTCTCCCCAATCGCTGCAACTCCCCAATGGAATCGGGAGGGAAAGGTCAAGTCATGCGTCCTCTGAAACATTACCCGCCCGCACCAATGTGTCAGAGAAAACACTGTTCACCTAACGACCGAGGTCCGCCTGCAGGCGCCCTGCCCGTCACAAGGAGTCGCTAGAGCACGATGAGAAAAGTAAAGCCCCCCCAGGCAAACCCTCCCCTAACCCGGACAACGCTGGGCCAATTGTGCGCCGCCCGATGGGACTCCCAATCATGGCCGGTTGTGATACAAGCCTACATAAGATTTAAGAACTTTTAAAACCATGACCACAGAGAGACTGTCAAAGAATACAGCAAAGGGCTGCTGTTTTTATGAGTGAGTTCATGTAAAAACATTTATTCAGCGCTGTCAACACTGTTTTATTCAACACTATTACAAAACACGCTTCTCCCTACTTCCACTCGCACTACAGCTCCAATGATTGAAAAGTCAAGTATATCGATAGCCCTGCATTTTCATTATTCAAATCAAAATCAAATGTTATTGGTCACATACACATATTTAGCAGATGTTATTGCAGGTGCAGCAAAACGCTTGTAATGCTCGTATTATTAGCAGCTCCTTGTGTATATTTTAATATCAAGGAATATTTAACTTTCTCTGGTCATAGGAACAACATGAATTTGTACATGAGGCAGATGCGGTGCGACTCATGTTTCGCAATCAGGTGGAAGAAGGTGTCACCTCTCTCAGTCTCACGGTTGGAAAGGAAGGACAGAGCAGGGGGCGTGAGCAGCAGACCCTCTGCTGTTTTTCCCTCCCTCTGCAGAGACTAATGCCGTGTTCAAAACAACTGGGAACTCGGAAATCTCTGACTTCAGTGCGTTCAAGACAATTGGGAACTTTGAAAGAAACAAGTTCCGACTGGGAAAAATCGTTTTGAACAGTCATCCAACTCAAAATACCTGGCATCTTTCTAGACAACAAACTTTCCAACCTAAAGATCACTGATGTCATGATTTGACCTCATTTTTTTCAGAGTTCCCAGTTGTATTGAAAGCCCCATGCCCATCAGATGCAGGTACCATCAGTCCAGTAAAATAAAAATGCAAATGAGTTGCAAATTATTTGAATTTATGCTCAGCTGTGCTTCGCCAAGATAATCCATCCAGCTGACAGGTGTGGCATGAAGAGAAGCTGATTAAACAGCATGATCATTACACAGGTGCACATTGTGTAACCTCACCAGCCCAGGACCTCCAACATCTGGCTTCTTCACCCGTGGGATCGTCTGAGACCAGCCATCTCATTTCCTATGATTAGCAGTCAAATTAACACGTTTATTAAATATTGATTACTATTTATAGCTTTGTAATACTATAAATGACCAACCACCTAGCTTTGGAGTAGTTGGGTCTATTTCCTCTATTTGAGAGGAACTGGCTAGTAGATGCCCGAAGCCTTCCAGCAATTGCGCTACGCTAACAATATGATACCTTCAACTTCCTTCAACTACCAAAATACCGTAGTATCCCTTTAAAAGCAGTAAGATTAAGCAATAGTAAAATGTATTTTAACAAAAGAGAAGAGAATCATATCAAAAGTAATGTGAGCATTGAATTGTGAAAGGCAATTTTTTTATATGAAACATGTATTTCTAGATGAAACACTGAATAAGTTTGGTGAAAAAGTGACTGTATGATTACAGAGTTGGGTAACTGCCTTTTTGATGATCTGTTTTGTATTAAGAGTTGTGAAAATGAACCACTTACTTGTGAAAATTGCTATAAAATGATGAACAGGGATGACATTTACTCTCACGGGTGACCAACATTAACAAACTGAAAGCCACGCCCCAAATATGCCATGCCTTCTGAAAATACCCTATGTATAACATTAAAAAAGACCCAGCTGCTGGGTCAACCCAACATGAACATGAATAAAAACCCAACTGATGTTCAAATTAACCCATGTTTAGGTAATCAGGTTATTTTCAGTGGCCTATACTTCTCTTTAGTCACCTGTGAGAGTAAATGTCCTTCCTGTTCATCATGTCAAGTGTGTACACTGCAAATAAAATGTTTTCCCAACATTGGGATATACAGTACATAGGAACTTCAAGAGCTTGGGATTATAAGGTTGGTCTTAAAGTTCCAAACCCTCATTGTTTTGAATGGTATCAGCATTTTTTCTCTAGTATTCTTTTGAACTAACCAACATGGATTACAGTATTTAGAGGTCTCAACTTTAAGAATTCAAACTCTTGTGTAAGTCTCATAAAAGCTACAAAAGTGTTATCATTCAACCTTAACATAAAGATGACAATACAACAGAACAGATTCATCGGAATTACATTTACTCTCACGGGTGGCCAAAAATACTATCTGAAAAGCCACGACCCTACTTAGCCACGCCTCCAGTCTTCTGATCTGACCCGGTGGGTCATAGCTCAATAACCCAGCATCAATAACCCAATAATCCAATGTGTGTTCTGTCGAACATTTTCCCAAATTAGGTTGTTTTTAAACCAGCATTTTTTTGGTCTAGAATCCCCAACTAGCACTAAGACTATTATTCTCTTTGAAAAGCTTGAAATCCTGTTGTACTCCTACTCTTAGCAGGAACTCAAGTCATCTGTTATTACATTGCCAAACACAGATCATTGAGTCGGTATGATCAATCACTAAGGCAGAGGGGTAACCCTCTTAGAAAGGAGAGGGGCTGTGGGAGAGACGGTGTTGTTGCTGCCTTTGAGTCTTAGTCGAGACCACAACTTCGGTCAGGTGTGAGTGCTACACCGGCATTCCTATTTTTCAGAATCTTCTGGCCATTGTCCTCTGGTTTTCATCAACCTCAATCTAAAACCGGAAAAAATGGTGTGAAATTGAATGTTGTTGTCTTCCTTTCTTTTTTTTTTTTTACATTGCTCTTTTACCAGACATGGCCCTGAAATTGGAGATTAACCTGTCTGGGCTAGGGGGCAGTATTTTCACGGCCGGATGAAAAACGTACCCAATTTAAACAGGTTACTACTCTGGCCCAGAAACTAGAATATGCATATTATTAGTAGATTTGGATAGAAAACACTCTGAAGTTTCTAAAACTGTTTGATTGGTGTCTGTGAGTATAACAGAAATCATATGGCAGGTAAAATCCTGAGAAAAATCCAAGCAGGAAGTGAAAAGTCAGAATTGTAGTTCTTCTTTTGATTCTCTATCGAAGCTACAGTGTCTGTGGGGGACGTTGCACTTCCTAAGGCTTCCATTGACTGTCTAAAGCCTTCAGAAAGTGGTTTGAGCATTTTCCTGTCACTGGGCAGATAATAGGAGCTCAGTTACTGAGTGGTCTGCCTGGCAACAAAGGGATTGGATATGCGCGGTCACGCGAACACGCCGTTCCTTCTTTTCTTCTTGAATGAATATGCTATTGTCTGGTTGGAATATTATCGCAATGTTACTTTAAAAATACCATAAAGATTGATTTTAAACAGCGTTTGAAATGCTTCTAAGTACGGTAATGGAACATTTTGACTTTTTGTCTCTCGTTCCGCGCTCGCGCGTTATACCTTTGGATAAGTGATCTGTATGCACGAACAAAACGTAGGTATTTGTACATAAATATGGATTATTTCGAACAAAAACAACATTTCTTGTGGAAGTCGCAGTCTTGGGAGTGCATTCTGACGAAGATCAGCAAAGATAAGAGAATATTTCTAATACTAATTCTGAGTTTAGGTTGCCCCGAACTTGGCGGGTGTCTGAATAGCTCACCGTGATGGCTGAGCTATGTACTCAGAATATTGAAAAATGTGCTTTCTCTGTAAAGCTATTTTAAAGTCGGACACAGCGGTTGCATCCAGGGGTAGTCTATCTATAATTCTTAAAATAATTGTTATATATTTTGTCAACGTTTATGATGAGTATTTTTGTAAATTGATGTGCACATTCACCGGACGTTTTGGTGGGAATACATTTTCTGAACATCACGCGCCAATGTAAAATGCTGTTTTTGGATATAAATATGAACTTTATCGAACAAAACATACATGTATTGTGTAACATAATGTCCTAGGAGTGTCATCTGATGAAGATCGTCAAAGGTTAGTGCTTCATTTAACTGTGTTTTGGGTTTTATTGACACATGTCCTTGCTTGGAAAATGGCTGTGTGATTATTTTTGTCTATGTACTCTCCTAACATAATCTAATGGTTTGCTTTCGCTTTTTGAAATCGGACAATGTGGTTAGATTAACGAGAAGTTTATCTTTAAAATGATGTAAAATAGTTGTATGTTTGAGAAAGTTGAATTATGACATTTTGTTGTTTTTGAATTTTCCGCCCTGATATTTCACTGGCTGTATCCCGCAGGTGGGACGCTACCGTCCCACCTAGCCCATAGAAGTTAAACAAGAAAATCACCCGACAGGTATTGTGCAAATATTCTCATCTATCACCATAAGCGATCATTTCATTCCAATTTGTTGCTCGGCAAAATAAAATAATGGAATCATCCCAGAGGCTTTCCTCTTGTACACAAAATATTTTTTTGTTGTCTGGAAGAATAAGTGAAAAGTATGGACGGTCTTTCATAGCACACCTCTAAATTGCTTTCTCTCCCCACTTGGAAGAGTTGTAATTATTTTCACTGTTCTGAGCGGCTCTGCAAATACAACTCTATCAAAGACTTATGAATGTGTGTGGCACGTCAGTGGCGTTTGGTTCCTTTTAAGATTAGGGAGCATTTTTATGAGCATTTCTATTACAGCATATTGGATGAAATTCATTCATATTCCATTGAGTACCACAGTATGAGTCACAATACGCATAAAACCTAGCGGTAAAACCCGAAAGTGGTTCCAATAATTTTTCCACCTTTCAATTTTTCTATAGGAGATTTTAAAACTACTTCATATAAGGTCTGTGTTTCGTGTAGGCTTACACTGGTGTGATGTTTTGATAAATACGCAAATCTCTCTTAGACAAGGTAACATTTATCAATATATTCGCCTGTAATTTCCACCACAAAATTAAATGCAAATTAGCTGCTATTGTTGCTATCATACAGAACTACACATCCTGTCACAAGCTTTGACGTAATCAATCAAGGCCCAGGGTGGAAAAAAACCTCAACATTTCTCCCTGCAAACTCTCATTGAAAAGTAACAAGTAACCTAGTGAGTAGATATTATTGCCTTTTTAGTTTCTTGTGTAAATAATTGACATTGTGTATTTCTCATGTGTATTGTTGTTTAGCATTTTTCAAACTACCTAGCAAGCTACCTTTTGATTTTTTTTTTAATTACCCTGGCCTTTGTAGCTAAATAGCTAACCTTAGGTCTCTCTGTCGATCACAAGCAAGGACGGTTCTGTGCTATGTACAGATTGAAACCACTACTCCGGTAAGCACACGTGCATTTGATCATTTTCCAACCTCTGTAAGCAAGAGGCATCGCTGGAGCTGTGTGATAAGGTCTGGGGTTAGCTAGATGCTTTTGAAAATTATCTAGATAACCACTGATTGTAGTTACGTGTACAACGCATGTTACCTTTCTTACAAGTAAAAAGAAAAACAGCATAGGCTAGCATAATGACTGTGGTGACCTTTTAATTTTTGAACAGTCCTTTGTAAACTAACCAGCTAGTTAACGTTAGATCACAGTTTGTGTAGTCACACTTTTTCAAGAAGTGACCTGCTAACTAACGTTAGCCCACCAGGGCAGGGATATAGCTAGCTAAATATCATCTGGTGGGCTAGCTAGTTAGGCATCTTGGCTGGCTAGTTGGCTACATTAGCTAACGTTGCACCGTATCTCACCATGGTGTAGTCAAACTTTCCCAACATGTGGTGACATGCTAGTGAATGTGCCTATTAGCGCAAACTAGCTAATGTTACATATCTCTGTCCTGGTGGATTAGCTAGCATGTCACCTCTGTGGGGTCTAGGGAAAAGTCTGACTACGCAAACGATGAGCTAATGTGACTAGCTAGCTACACATTAGCTAGCATATCACCATGTGGAAAAGTGTGACTACACAAACTGTGAGCTAATGTTAACTAGCTGGCTAGCTAGCTCACAAAGGACTTATGGGCTCAACGTTTTCCCATAGAAAACACAAATGGTGTGCATTTGTTATACATGATTAATCAAATGACCTGTGAAGTCAGTTCAGCAGGAATGGAAATTAAGCTAGCCTGAGTCTAATACTTTTCAGACTGGACTAGTAGACAATATGCTAAACTAGCTTGACACAGCAGCGAAATGGCTAGCAGAAAATGTGCCAAACTAGCCTGACACAGCACTGAAATTTTGCCTTTAGAAACATTGCATGCCACAGATTTAGGACTTGAATGTTACACGGGCTAGTAGAAATCGTGGTCTGCTGGCCAGTTCCCAAAATCCTTACGTTCCATCCCTGCATGTCAGTCCCTTTCAGAAAATCCCCCTTTATCACTGATTAGATTAGATTAGATTCACTGTTGATCCTCCCCAGAGACCTCACGGCTGAGGGTTTAAACTTTCCTCTTGAGAAAAGTATAGCTCATCGCAATACTTCACCTCTTTTCGGGCAGAGAGTACCCTAGGCTGTCCTGATCATCTAGTTGAGCATTACAGATAATTCCTCCATCCTGGCAGAAATGTCCCGTCCACATAGTAGGATTTTAGATGTGCAGATAGCCCAGTCTGTTTTACAGTTACTGTAGTCAAGTCTGCGGGTTATGGTATTTTAATATACACTCGTTCAAAAGTTTGGGGTCACTTAGAAATGTCCTTGTTTTTGAAAGAAAATCTAATTTTATGTCCATTAAAATAACATCAAATTGATCAGAAATACAGTGTAGACATTGTTAATGTGGTAAATTACTATTATAGCTGGAAACGGCTGATTTTTTTAATGGAATATCTACATAGGCGACATAGGCCCATTATCAGCAACCATCACACCTGTGTTCCAATGGCACGTTGTGTTAGCTAATCCAGGTTTATCATTTTAAAAAGGCTAGTTGATCATTAGAAAACCCTTTTCGAATTATGTTAGCATAGCAGAGAACTGTTGTTCTGATTAAAGAAACAATAAAACTGGCCTTTAGACTAGTTGAGTATCTGGAGCATCAGCATTTGTGGGTTCGATTACAGGCTCAAAATGGCCAGAAACAAGCACTTTCTTCTGAAACTCGTCAGTCTATTCTTGTTCTGAGAAATGAAGGCTATTCCATGTGAGAAATTGCCAAGAACTGAAGATCTCGTAAAACGCTGTGTACTACTCCCTTCACAGAACAGCGCAAACTGTCTCAAAACAGAATAGAAAGAGGAGTGGGAGGCCCCGGTGCACAACTGAGCAAGAGGACAAGTACATTAGAGTGTCTAGTTTGAGAAACAGACGCCTCACAAGTCCTCAACTGGTAGCATCATTAAATAGTACCCGCAAAACACCAGTCTCAACGTCAACAGTGAAGAGGCGACACCGGGATGCTGGCCTTCTAAGCAGAATTGCTAAGAAAAATACATATCTCAGACTGGCCAATAAAAAGAAAAGATTAAGATGGGCAAAAGAACACAGACACTGGACTGAGGAAGATTGGAAAAAAGTGCTATGGACAGACTAATCTAAGTGAGATGTTCGGATCACAAAGAAGCACATTCGTGAGACGCAGAAAAAATGAAAAAATGCTGGAGGAGTGCTTGACACCATCTGTCAAGCATGGTGGAGGCAATGTGATGGTCTGGGGTGCTTTGGTGGTGGTAAAGTGGGAGATTTGTGCAGGGTAAAAGGGATCTTGAAGAAGGAAAGCTGTTACTCCACTTTGCAACGCCATGCCATACCTTGTGGACGGCGCTTAATTGGAGCCAATTTCCTCCTACAACAGGACAATGACCCAAAACACAGCTCCAAACTATGCAATAACTATTTAGGGAAGAAGCAGTCAGCTGGTGTTCTGTCTATAATGGAGTGGTCAGCACAGTCACCGGATCTCAACCCTATTGAGCTGTTGTGGGAGCAGCTTGACCGTATGGTACGTAAGAAGTGCCCATCAAGCCAATCCAACTTTTGGGAGGTGCATCAGGAAGCATGGGGTGAAATCTCTTCAGATTACCTCAACAAATTGATAACTAGAATGCCAAAGGTCGGCAAGGCTGTAATTGCTGCAAATGGAAAAATCTTTGATGAAAGCAAAGTTTGAAGGACACAATTATTTCAATTAAAGATCATTATTTATAACCTTGTCAACATCATGAAACTCATTTCATGGAAAACAAGGACATTTCTAAGTGACCCCAAACTTTTGAATGGTAGTGTGTGTGTGTGTATATATATATAAGATGCTCTATGACTTTTGTACAGCAGCCACAGACAATAATGTAGCTCCAACTTACAAGAATGGGTTTACAGGGCAGTCATGAAAACAGTTTATATGAGCACTAATTCAAACATATAATGATATATATTTGTTTAGATGCATGCCAGCAAAGCCTCTACACAACACTAAACAATACATTAATTGCACTATAATGGTGACAAACGGTGCCCACAAACTGTTAGGGCCTACATAAAGCTGTCCCAACAATAGAGCTTTCTTTCCAGCACAATGGAGTGAATCCTTACCACCGCTACACCTGGATATCAGCAGAGCCTTGTCTGGCAGCGAAACAGTTCATTCAGCCTCATTAACTGCCTTTTTAAAAAACATTGCTGACATGGCTGACTTGCTTAAACAAATGTGGTTTCAACTGACAATTGAGATGTACAAACTATTGCATAAGGGAACGATGAGTGGATAAGAGGCATTCCGTAATTAAGACAATGAATGAGCGAGCAAAGAAGGACGTAGTCAATATAACTATGTGTTCAGCACTTTGGAAATGTACAGTTAGGCGGGACAGCACAGGGGAACCCAAGAGCAGACTCAGACCAGGAAACAGGGATGAATGAACTAAGATATTTATTGTAACACAGGGAGACATGGAGTGCAGATCCAGGGAAGCTCGGATGAGTTGTAGGAAACCAGATGTGGAGGCTGAGGTTGGAGTGAGCTGGGTTGGGACACGGTAAACAGGTCCGGAGGGGAATCCAAGCAAGTGATGGTGAGTTGAATCCAGAACAGGGTAGTAGGGTGGTGAGATGTGAGACAGGAACCAGAGTCAGATCGGCAAAACTGCAGTGAGAGGAGAAACAGTGTCAGGCAAGGAAACAGGCACAGCAGGATACAGGATCTTAAATAATAACAAATAGCTAGAAGCATGACTGACTGAACAGAGATTACGATCTGGCAGAGTGGAAGTGACAGGACTGAGTATTTGTAGAGGTCTTGATTATGGAACGGGTTGCAGCTGGTGAGGATCCGCTCTTGCTCCAGCACACCTGTCTCCAACCACACACAAACAGAAAGGGAGGAGGAGAGAGAGAGTGTGTACTGGAGAAGTGGCCACAGGTCAAAGAGACACAGGATGTCCACTAGGGGGTGTGGCAGGAGCAGATGTGACATGTACAGCGATAGAATGCAGAACATGGGCTGCTCTTACAGTGGTCTTGTCACGTATACTCCCTCTCCGGCCTCTAGGTCATCAGGCTGCTGATTATCCCACACACCTGTCACCATCGTCTCGCGCACCTGCGCCTCATGACAATCACCTGGTCTCCATAACCTCCTTGATTATCTTCCCTTTATCTGTCACTGCTTTTGGTTCTTTCCTCAGGTGTTATTGACTCTGTTTTCATGTCGGTGCATTGTTTGTGTTTTGTGTTTGTTTCATTTATTTATTAAAACACTCACTCCCTGAACTTGCTTCCCGACTCTCAGCACACTCATTACAGTTCTACCTGTACACCAAGTCAGAACTGTAGGAAAAATAAAGGGGGCATATAAGGAGACAATGAAAGTCCTTACCATAATCAATGGTGACATTTCTCAAAAACAGGTTATAGGCTGTATGTGCACCACCGAGTCAGAACAGTAACTTTTGGCGAAATTAAAAGGTGAAAATAGACCAAATTATTAGGGTGAGGCACACAGGCTACTAACAGCTTACTACACAACATACACTTAGTATTACTTTCTTAGCTACAGTATACGTATTTCCCTGACATATTACATCATTTATGCAGCAGCATATAAGACATTTTGGACTCACCTTGTGATGTGCTCACTTGAAGAGGAAGGTGGTCCTTCGTGGGCAAATTTTGTCATCAGAGAAAGAGGCCGGATTTACAATTCCGAGTTGAATGACCGTTCAAAATGTACACTGCTCAAAAAAATAAAGGGAACACTTAAACAACACATCCTAGAAAGATATAATCTTATTAAATACTTTTTTACATAGTTGAATGTGCTGACAACAAAATCACACAAAAATAATCAATGGAAATCCAATTTATCAACCCATGGAGGTCTTGATTTGGAGTCACACTCAAAATTAAAGTGGAAAACCACACTACAGGCTGATCCAACTTTGATGTAATGTCCTTAAAACAAGTCAAAATGAGGCTCAGTAGTGTGTGTGGCCTCCACGTGCCTGTATGACCTCCCTAAAACGCCTGGGCATGCTCCTGATGAGGTGGCAGATGGTCTCTTGAGGGATCTCCTCCCAGACCTGGACTAAAGCATCCGCCAACTCCTGGACAGTCTGTGGTGCAACGTGGCGTTGGTGGATGGAGCGAGACATGATGTCCCAGATGTGCTCAATTGGATTCAGGTCTGGGGAACGGGCGGGCCAGTCCATAGCATCAATGCCTTCCTCTTGCAGGAACTGCTGACACACTGCAGCCACATGAGGTCTAGCATTGTCTTGCATTAGGAGGAACCCAGGGCCAACCGCACCAGCATATGGTCTCACAAGGGGTCTGAGGATCTCATCTCGGTACCTAATGGCAGTCAGGCTACCTCTGGCGAGCACATGGAGGACTGTGCGGCCCCCCAAAGAAATGCCACCCCACACCATGACTGACCCACCGCCAAACCGGTCATGCTGGAGGATGTTGCAGGCAGCAGAACGTTCTCCACGGCGTCTCCAGACTCTGTCACGTCTGTCACGTGCTCAGTGTGAACCTGCTTTCATCTGTGAAGAGCACAGGGCGCCAGTGGCAAATTTGCCAATCTTGGTGTTCTCTGGCAAATGCCAAACGTCCTGCACGGTGTTGGGCAGTAAGCACAACCCCCACCTGTGGACGTCGGGCCCTCATTACGACCCTCATGGAGTCTGTTTCTGACCGTTTGAGCAGACACATGCACATTTGTGGCCTGCTGGAGGTCATTTTGCAGGGCTCTGGCAGTGCTCCTCCTGCTCCTCCTTGCACAAAGGCGGAGGTAGCGGTCCTGCTGCTGGGTTGTTGCCCTCCTACGGCCTCCTCCACGTCTCTTGATGTACTGGCCTGTCTCCTGGTAGCGCCTCCATGCTCTGGACACTACGCTGACAGACACAGCAAACTTTCTTGACACAGCTCGCATTGATGTGCCATCCTGGATGAGCTGCACTACCTGTGCCACTTGTGTGGGTTGTAGACTCCGTCTCATGCTACCACTAGAGTGAAAGCACCGGCAGCATTCAAAAGTGACCAAAACATCAACCGGGAAGCATAGGAACTGAGAAGTGGTCTGTGGTCTCCACCTGCAGAACCACTCCTTTATTGTGGGTGTCTTGCTAATTGCCTATAATTTCCACCTGTTGTCTATTCCATTTGCACAACAGCATGTGAAATTTATTGTCAATCAGTGTTGCTTCCTAAGTGGACAGTTTGATTTCACAGAAGTGTGATTGACTTGGAGTTACATTGTGTTGTTTAAGTGTTCCCTTAGTTTTTTTGAGCAGTATATTTTCCCAGTCTGAGCTCATTTATTCCCGACCTCCCAGTTGCAATGCTTGCAGTTAGCCATTGTCACCGATTCCTTTCAAACCACTCATTGTTGAATTTCAGATTTCCAACTTGTTGGGTAATGTTTATGTCCAATGGCCGATGAGCACCGATACATTTTATCTATAATTTCTCTTCATTGTTTATCTTCATATGACAAGGATTAAAAAGGATTTGCCAGTACATTGTCGACTTGATTTATGATGACTGCTAGCTAAGATTTTGAAAGTAAGATGTTGACATGATCAGTCCAATCAAAGCTACTTTACATATAAAGGGATTTTACATAATTTTATCTGTGGCAAATGACCTTGAGACTTCTTGGAAGGGCACTACTAATGTAACTCTATGGCAGGACCCAAAGGGCTTGAATTTTCGATGTCTACTCTTACTAATGACTGGTGACATAGTTTCCCCATAAGTGACAGAACACTGAGCCAATCACGGAGCAACGCTCCTGTTTCCTGCTGGCTTGCCCCACCACCACAGAAAGCACTGAGCTAGGCTGAAATACCTGTATTTTGGAGCTGCCTTACTCAAGAAAACAAAAAAGAGACAATGTTTGTATCATGTTTCAGGAGAAGACCCAGATGCAGACAGTGTCAAAGTAACAAAGGTTTATTACTAGAACAGGGGGCAGGCAAAACGACAGGTCAAGGGCAGGCAAAGGTTATAATCCAGATCAGAGTCCATAAGGTACAGAACGGCAGGAAGGCTCAGGGTCAGGGACGGCAGAAAGGTCAAAACCGGGAAAACTAGAAAACAGGAACTAGAAAAAGACAGGAGCAAGAGGAAAACGCTGGTAGGCTTGATGAACAAAACGAACTGCCAACAGACAGAGAACACAGGTATAAATACACTGGGGATAATGGGGAAGATGGGCGACACCTGGAGGGTAGTGGAGACAAACACAGAGACAGGTGAAACAGATCAAGGTGTGACAGTTTGTATGTTAACCTCTCTGGGCTAGCATCCCACCTACTCAACAGCCAGTTGAATCCCGTGGCGCGTTAATCAAATACCTTAGAAATGCTATTACTTCAATTTCTCAAACATATGACTATTTTACAGCATTTTAAAGACAAGACTCTCGTTAATCTAACCACACTGTCCGATTTCAAAAAGGCTTTACAACGAAAGCAAAACATTAGATTATGTCAGCAGAGTACCCAGCCAGAAATAATCAGACACCCATTTTTCAAGCTAGCATATAATGTCACATAAACCCAAACTACAGCTAAATGCAGCAGCACTAACCTTTGATGATCTTCATCAGATGACAATCTTAGGACATTATGTTATACAATACATGCATGTCTGTTCAATCAAGTTCATATTTATATCAAAAACCAGCTTTTTACATTAGCAGGTGACTAGCATGTGACTAGCATTCCCACCGAACACTTCCGGTGAATTTACTAAATTACTCACGATAAACGTTCACAAAAAACATAACAATTATTTTAAGAATTATAGATACAGAACTCCTCTATGCACTCGATATGTCCGATTTTAAAATAGCTTTTCGGTGAAAGCACATTTTTTGCAATATTCTAAGTAGATAGCCCGGCATCACAGGGCTAGCTATTTAGACACCCAGCAAGTTTAGCATTCACCAAAGTCAGATTTACTATAAGAAAAATGTTATTACCTTTGCTGTCTTCGTCAGAATGCACTCCCAGGGCTTCTACTTCAATAACAAATGTTGGTTTGGCCCCAAATAATCCATTGTTATATCCAAATAGCGGCGTTTTGTTCATGCGTTCAAGACACTATCCGAAAGGGTAAATAAGGGTTACGAGCATGGCGCATTTCGTGACAAAACATTTCTAAATATTCCATTACCGTACTTTGAAGCATGTCAACCGCTGTTTAAAATCAATTTTTATGCCATTTTTCTCGTAAAAAAGCGATAATATTCCGACCGGGAAATCGTTTTTTATTACAAAGAGAGTGAAAGTAAAAGCATGCTATCCCCTCATGCCCGAGCCTCAGTCTAATGGCCCTCTGATAGAGCACTTGCCAAACGCGGTAGTGTGTTTCAGCCTGGGCCTTGAATTACGTCATTCAGCTTTTTCCCGGGTTCTGAGAGCCTATGGGAGCCGTAGGAAGTGTCACGTCATGCCAGAGATCCCCTGTTTTTGTTAGAGATTACCAAGGAGGGCAAGAAATGGTCAGAGAGGGCGCTTCCTGTTTGGAATCTTCTCAGGTTTTGGCTTGCCAAATGAGTTCTGTTATACTCACAGACACCATTCAAACAGTTTTAGAAACTTTAGGGTGTTTTCTATCCAAAGCCAATAATTATATGCATATTCTAGTTACTGGGCAGGAGTAGTAACCAGATTAAATCGGGTACGTTTTTTATCCGGCCGTGCAAATACTGCCCCCTAGCCCCAACAAGTTAACTCAATGATATATACAGTTGAATTTGGAAGTTTACATACACTTTAGCGAAATACATTTAAACTCAGTTTTTCACAATTCCTGACATTTAAGCCAAGTAAAAATTCCCTGTCTTAGGCCAGTTAGGATCACCACATTATTTGATCTTTTTAGTGACAGGGGGCAGTTTTCGGAAATTCGGATGAATGACGTGCCCAAATTAAACTGCCTACTACTCGGGCTCAGAACGTAGGATATGTATATTACTGGTAGATTTGGATAGAACACACTCTGAAGTTTCTAAAACTGTTTGAATGATGTCTATGAGTATAACAGAACTCATATGGCAGGCAAGATGAAGATCAGCAAAGGTAAGGGAAGATTTATAATACTAATTCTGAGTTTAGTTGACTCCAGAACTTGGCGGGTAACTGTATAGCTTGCTTTGATGGCTGAGCTGTGTACTCAGAATATTGAAAAATGTGCTTTCGCCGAAAAGCTATTTTAAAATCTGACACAGCGGTTGCATTAAGGAGTAGTACATCTATAATTCTTTCAATAACTGTTGTAAAGTTTATCAACGTTTATGATGAGCATTTTTGTAAATTGACGTGGTCATTCACCGGGGGGTTTTGGTGGGAATACATTTTCTGAACATCACGCGCCAATGTAAAATGGGGTTTATGGATATAAATTTTAACTTTATCGAACAAAACATACATGTATTTTGTAACATTGAGTCATGGGAGTGTCATCTGATGAAGATCATCAAATGTTAGTTATTCATTTTAGCTGAATTTCTGTTTTTTGTGACGCCTCTCCTTGCTTGGAACATGGCTGTGTGGTTTTTCTTGTCAAGGTGATGTCCTAACATAATCTAATGTTTTGCTTTCGCCGTAAATCCTTTTTGAAATCGGACACTGTGGTTAGATTAAGGAGAATCTTATCTTTAAAATGGTGTATAATACTTGTATGTTTGAGAAATTTGAATTATGAGATTTTAGTTGTTTTGAATTTGCCGCCCTGCTATTTCACTGGCTGAACCGTGGATGGGACGCTAGCGTCCCACATAGCCCGTACTAGTTTTAACCTGTTAGGGCTAGGGGGCAGTATTTGCACGGCCAGATAAAAAACGTACCCGATTTAATCTGGTTACTACTCCTGCCCAGTAACTAGAATATGCATATAATTAGAAAACACCCTAAAGTTTCTAAAACTGTTTGAATGGTGTCTGTGAGTATAACAGAACTCATATGGCAGTCAAAACCCTGAGACAAATCCTGACAAAAAACTGAAATCTGATGTGTGGATATCACTTCAAACATTTGCCATTGAAACACACAGGGGCTTGTGAATCATTTAGCACTTCCTATGGCTTCCACTAGATGTCCCCAGTCTTTACAAAGTGGTTTGAGTCTCCTATGGTAGTAACTGACCCAAAGAGAGGCTGTGGCACTTGGTCACAGGGGATGGGCCATTACCATTGTGACGTCGGCGCCCATGACTACTCTCCCTTTTCGAAACGTTTTGAAAAACAATGCAACCGTCCCAATGGAATATTATTGAAGCCCTGGTTGAAAAAGCCCCTAAAGACTTATGTTATACAATGTTTGACATGTTTGAACGAACTTAAATATATATTTTTGCTCATTCCTGACGACAAGTCAGAGGCACACGGTACATTTTCACTAGCCTTCGGAGCGCGCTAACACTATTGGGACATAAATTATTAACTTTTTTGAACAAAACTACATTTGTTATGGACCTGGAATCCAAGAAGTGCCTTCTGATAAAGATAATCAAAGGTAAGGTATTATTTACAATAGTATTTTTGATGGTTGATCGTTCCAAGTTGGCTCCAACATGTATAGCCTAGACTTTTTTTCTGGGCATACCACGTCGTTTATTGCAAAGTGTGATTTCTCAGTAAAGTTATTTTTAAATCTGGCAAAGCGATGGCATTCAAGACATGTTAATCTATAAGTCTTTGAATGACAATATTACATTTTAACAATGTTTTCGAATAGTAATTTTGTAAATTGTAGCGCTAATAAACCGGAAGCATTTGAGGGAAAAGATTTTCTGAACGTCATGCGCCGATGTAAAATGCTGTTTTTATATATAAATATGAACTTTATCGAACGAAAAATGCATGTATTGTGTAACATGATGTCCTAGGAGTGTCATCTGATGAAGGTTGTCAAAGGTTAGTGCTGCATTTAGCTGTGTTTTGGGTATTTGTGATGCATGCTAGTTGATTTGAAAATGGCTGTGTGATTATTTCTGGCTGGGTACTCTACTGACATAATCTAATGTTTTGCTTTTGCTGTAAAGCCTTTTTGAAATCGGACAACGTGGTTCGATTCAGGAGAGGTGTATCTATAAAACGGTGTAAAATAGTCATATGTTTGAGAAATTGAAGTTATAGCATTTGAGGTTTTGCATTTAGCGCGACGCAATTCCACTGGCTATTGATTAGGGTGGGAAGCAAGCCCCGACAGGTTAAGAATGTGAAATGTCCAAATTATAGCAGAGAGAATGATTTATTTCCGCTTTTATTTCTTACATCACATTCCCAGTGGGTCAGAAATGTACATACACTCAATTAGTATTTGGTAGCATTGCCTTTAAATTGTTTAACTTGGGTCAAACGTTTCGGGTGGCCTTCCACAGGCTTCGCACAAGTTGGGTGAATTTTGGCCCATTCCTCCTGACAGAGCTGGTGTAACTGAGTCAGGTTTGTAGGCCTCCTTGCTCACACACGCTTTTTCAATTCTGCCCACAAATTTTCTACAGGATTGAGGTCAGGGCTTTGTGATGGCCAGTCCAATACCTTGACTTTGTTGTCCTTAAGCCATTTTGACACAACTTTGGAATTATGTTTTGGGTCATTGTCCATTTGGAAGACCCATTTGCAACCAAGCTTTAACCTCCTGACTTCAGATGTTGCTTTAATATATCCACATAATTTTCCAACCTCATGATGCCATCTATTTTGTGAAGTGCATCAGTCCCTCCTGCAGCAAAGCACCCCCACAACATGATGCTGCCACCCCCGTGCTTCACGGTTGGGATGGTGTTTTTTGGCTTGCAAGCCTCCCCCTTTTTCCTCCAAACATATCAATGGTCATTATGGCCAAACATTTCTATTTTTGTTTCATCAGACCAGAGGACATTTCTCCAAAAAGTACGATGTTTGTCCCCATGTGCAATTGCAAACCGTAGTCTGGCTTTTTGATGGCGGTTTTGGAGCAGTGGCTTCTTCCTTGCTGAGCGGCCTTTCAGGTTATGTCGATATAGGACTCGTTTTACTGTGGATATAGATACTTTTGTACCTTTTTCTTCCAGCATCTTCACAAGGTCCTTTGCTGTTGTTCTGGGATTGATTTGCACTTTTCACACCAAAGTACGTTCATCTCTAGGAGCCAGAACGCTTCTCTTTCCTGAGCGGTATGATGGCTGCATGGTCCCATGGTGTTTATACTTGCGTACTATTGTTTGTACAGATGAATGTGGTACCTTCAGGCGTTTGGAAGGATGAACCTCCCAAGGCTGAACCAGACTTGTGGAGGTCTACAATTTTTTTTCTGAGGTCTTAGCTGATTTCTTTTGATTTTCCCATGATGTCAAGCAAAGAGGCACTGAGTTTGAAGGTAGGCCTTGAAATACATCCACAGGTACACCTCCAATTGACTCAAATGGTGTCAATTAGCCTATCAGAAGCTTCTAAAGCCATGACATCATTTTCTGGAATTTTCCAAGCTGTTTAAAGGCACAGTCAACTTAGTGTATGTAAACTTCTGACCCACTGGAATTGTGATACAGTGAATTATAAGTGAAATAATCTGTCTGTAAACAATTGTTGGAAAAATTACTTGTCATGCACAAAGTAGATGTCCTAACCGACTTGCCAAAACTATAGTTTGTTAACAAGAAATGTGTGGAGTGGTTGAAACACAAGCTTTAATGACTCCAACCTAAGTGTATGTAAACTTCCGACTTCAACTGTATATGTGACTCGTATTATTGCCAAAATAACATGCAAAACAGGAAAGAAATGTGGGTCGCAACTGATCTGTATAAGTGTCACATCTGCTCCTGCCATGCCCTCTGGTGGTCATCCGGTTTCCTCTTGACCTGCAGTTCTCCCCCTTTATTCTCTCTCTCTCTCTCTCTGTGTGATTGTGTGGTTGGAGACAGGTGTGCTGGAGTCAGAGCAGATCCCTACCAGCTGCAACTCATCCCATAAATCAAGATCTCTACAAATACTCATTCCTGCCACTTCCACTCTGCCAGATTGTAATCTCTGCTCAGTCAGTCATTATCCTAGCCTTTTGTTAGTTCTCAAGATCCTGTTGCTCTGCTGTGCTTGTTTCCCTGCCTTACACTGTTTTGTCCTCTCTTGCAGTTACTGCTCTGTCTCTGGCTCCTGGCTCACATCTCAACACCCAACCACCTTGCCCTGGATATCACTCACCACCACTACCTTGGATTCCCCTCAGGACCTGTTTCCCTGTTCAACTCAGCCAACTCCAACATCACTCTACACTTCTGTTTTTTCTGCAACTCATCTGAGCTACCCCGGTTCTGCACTCCATATTTCTCTGTGTACAATAAACATTTTGGTTCATTCATCCCGGCTTCCACTTCTGAGTCCGCTCTTGGGTTCCCCTGTTTTGCTCCGCGTAACATGTCATTCTATACTGAAAACAGGTAGCTTCTGAAAGATTTTGTTGTTGTGATAACAATTTTTATTCACGCCTCAATTTAGGATAATACTGTTTATTTTTATTTTACTTAAATTGTATTATTTTTGTTGTCTCATACCATGCTAATACACTACCAGGTGTAGCAGTGTGATGTTGTTCCCCTAGATTATGCACCAAGTTGCACACAAGGATCAGTTCAAATAGGCCAGGTCAAGAGGGGATGTTAACCTGTTACATCTAGGGGGCAGTAATTTCACGGCTGGATAAAAAACGTACCCGATTTAATCTGATTATTAGTCCTGCCCAGAAACTGGAATATGCATATAATTATTAGCTTTGGAGAGAAAACACTCCAAAGTTTCTGAAACTGTTTGAATGGTGTCTGTGAGTATAACAGAACTCCTATGGCAGGCAAAAACCTGAGATGCTTCTGTTCAGGAAGTACCCTGTCTGAACATTTCTTGCCCTTCTTTATTATCTCTGTCGTTTACAAAGGATCTCTGCTCTTACGTGACACTTCTCACGTCAACAATGGAGTCTCACAGCCCGGGAAAAACAGGAATGATGTCATTCAAAGCCCTGGCTGAAGCACACGAGAGCAAATGCTGAGTGGTCAGTCAATGGACTAAGCCTTAGGCGCGTGACACGCCCCGCCCCCGGCTTTTGGTTTTTTCCTCAGTTTACAGACAGGCAGATTCCCGGTCGGAATATTATCGCTTCTCTACGAGATAAATTGCATAAATATTGGTTTTAAACAGCGGTTGACATGCTTCGAAGTACGGTAATGGAATATTTCGAAATTTTTTGTCATATTTTGCGTCATGCTCGTGGCCGAGATTTAGCGTTGGGATAGTGTCTAGAACGCACGAACAAAACGTCGCTGTTTGGATATAACGATGGATTATTTGGGACCAAACCTACATTTGTTATTGAAGTAGAAGTCCTGGCAGTGTATTCTGATGAAGAACAAGCAAGGTAAGAACATCTTTCTTATAGGAAATGTGATTTTGGTGAAGGCTACACTGGGTGGGTGTCTAAATAGCTAGCCCTGTAACGCCGGGCTATGTACTTACATTATTGCAAAATGTGCTTCATCCGAAAAGCTATTTTAAAATCGGACATATCGAGTGCATAGAGGAGTTCTGTATCTATAATTCTTAAAATAATTGTTATGCTTTTTGTGAACGTTTATCGTGAGTAATTTAGTAAAATCACCGGAAGTGTTCGGTGGGAATGCTAGTTCTGAACGTCACATGCTAATGTAAAAAGCTGGTTTTTGATATAAATATGAACTTGATTGAACAGACATGCATGTATTGTATAACACAATGTCCTAGGTGTGTCATCTGATGAAGATCATCAAAGGTTAGTGCTGCATTTAGATATGGTTTGGGTTTATGTGACATGATATGCTAGCTTGAAAAATGGCTGTGTGATTATTCCTGGCTGGGTACTCTGCTGACATAATCTAATGTTTTGCTTTCGCTGTAAAGCCTTTTTGAAATCGGACAGTTTGGTTAGATAAAGGAGAGTCTTGTCTTTAAATAGCTGTAACATAGTCATATGTTTGAAAAGTGTAAGTTTTCGGATTTAGAGGAGTTTGAATTTCGCGCCCCGCCCATCATTGGATATTGGAGCAGACGTTCCGCTAGCGGAACGTGTAGATGTAAGAGGTTAATAATTTGATAATGATAAAAAAAAAATTAATTACAGCTGCATAGCTAATGTCATTCTTGGTGTACAAACACTTTTTCATATCAATATTGTACATACATGTGATTGTAAAAGTTTTGTATATTTTGGTTTGGCCCATCGCGCGTTATCTGTATTTCCGTACCCCCTTATTGTTCTCTTTTGCCTGACCTTCGGCATAGCAAGGTGCCGGAGAGCTGTGACTGCGCCAAGGGCTAAAGTATTGTGTGTTGTTTTTTCATGTGCAGGGCAAATAAAAATAATTCAACCAGCAGACCTCCAGTTGTGGCAGTGTCCTAATTAGAAGTACACAATGCAGAACAAACCACGCTACACAAGCAATGCAAGCAGATGTGAAATTAACCCCAAAACAGTTGTCTTTTCTTTTTTGAAAGTGGGGGGGGGGATTAGAACCAAAGTAATAGTGGAAAGAAAGATCATAAAGGTCATTTCAGATTCAGGTCTAGGGGGGCTAATAACATTTTGGAAACCATTTTTCACACTATGTGTATTATAAACATGTACAGACATAGAGAACCATCACATCAAGGAGGTGTAACAGGGATGAATGGCTATTAAATGTACAACAGTAGTCTTCTGTAGCAAGCAATAGGTGTTAAATATGTTTACATACATCCATGACTAAATAGTTTTACGAACTCCTATAAAGGTTTTGTAAGTTAATTGTAACAGGCCTCATTCAGCAGTCTGAATTAACCTAGAAGCACGAAAACTTCAATGTTTAGAGAAGGTTGGAGATTTTTCCAAGTTTTTCTGGGCTCCGAGTGGCGCAGCAGTCTAAGGTACTGCATCTCAGTGCTAGAAGCATCACTACAGACCCTGGTTTGATTCCAGGCTGTATCACAACCGGCCGTGATTGGGAGTCCCATAGGGTGGCGCACAATTGGCCAAGCGTTGTCCGGGTTAGGGTTTGGCCGGGGTAGGCCGTCATTGTAAATAAGAATTTGCTCTTAACTGACTTGCCTAGTTAAATAAAGGTTACATAAAAATAAAAAAGTAAGGTGCAAAGAGCTGATTTACCTAACTCTGTACAGACCAAAGGAATTTCCAAAGCTAGCAATCCCAGAGACTGTGTATGATATCTCTGACTTGTACGTCTAATGTTTATTGTAGATGTTAGCTACAGAGGGAGTTTACAGTATGTCAAAGAGCTTTATAAAGGCAAAGAGAGCAATGAATTGACCTACGTGACCTCAAAGATGGTCAGCCTACTTTATGATAGAGAATGCAGGGAAGAGAGAATACAGTAGACGGCACACATCAAACGTGTGATTTATGACCCTATGTCATGGGTGACGTGTATATATGGGCATCCTGTCAGGACATCCTGTTCCTGTTCTCACGCCTTAGAGTGAGTGTTAATTTATGCATTTAGCGCGTCTATTCCTTTGAAGCTGTCACACTTTAGAGTTAGTGTTTATTTAACAAGATAGTGCATCTGTATATGTTAAAGAATGTGTTTGCAGTTGATCTATCCTGGGGTGTGAGTGTGCGAGTGCGTGTGTGTGTGTATGCAATTGTGTTTCAAAACAATGTTATTTTGGGGTGTGTGTGAGGGGGGTGTGTGTGTGTGTGTGTGTGTGTGTGTGTGTGTGTGTGTGTGTGTGTGTGTGTGTGTGTGTGTGTGTGTGTGTGTGTGTGTGTATGTCTCTGCAGGGGTGTTTGAAACAATGTTTTTTTATCTAATCAATTCAACAATAGGAGGGCATATATACATAACGATACCCAAACAACAGGTGATTTTTCCTAGGTTGGGGATCAAAAATAAATAATAATTGGTTTATACCCCTTACAACCCAAAGGAGAGCTGCTCTCCAGGGGGTGGCTATCACAGTCAATCATGCCTGCCTCTTTTTGAAAGGGTAATTGTCCTCTTTAATTAGGGCCCTTTATTTATGACTTAAACAGATTCATTTTCTACCCCACTTAATAATTAATGCAGTGGGCTAAATCAGGTGTTTCTTGGTGGTCTTAAACAAATCTACTGTGAAACAAAAGTGTACACTTTGCACACATGTTAATTGACTTAAAAAAAGAATACAGTAACATGTCAGATATAGTTCAAATGCTACAAAATATGCTAGTTCATATGTATTTTCCAAAGCCTGCAAGGATGTGAACTATTTTATGACTGTCTTTAGCTTTAAATGGTGTGATTACCATATATTCCTAACCATGATGAAAAAGCTGGACAATCTTTTCCAAAATCGTGAACAATTACGCCGCTGGGTGCTTCTATCCTTAAGACATACCCAAGGTCTACATGCAAGACGTTTGATCTATCCAAGGGGTGAAAACTTACAGAACGTGGAATGGGTGGGATATCTAGCGAGCAAGAGAGTCTGTCTTGACGATGGTGAATTGGAAACGGATGGATGTCAGGGCCTATAGCCGGGCCTTTTATCTGTAAGAAAGGAATAGTAAAATTGTTTGTACTAATTATAGCATGTTATAAAAGGTCTGTACTAAATATTTGGAATTAAATAAATGGTTTTAAAATTATATCTCACTGTAAAAGCCTGGAATTTCACGCTCCCTCTCTCCCTGGGTTTCTGAGGAAAAAAAAGCTTTCAGGAAAGACGGGTGTGTGCGTGTGTGTGCATGTGCGTGAGGGTGTGTGTGTGTGTGCGTGTTTCAAAAACAAGTTGTTTTTTTTAGGTTATTTGAAACAAGCTAGACACTTTCGTGTCATTAGCACACAAGCCTTTCAAATCCGAATTTATGCAATCCAGCCAGCCAGAATATGTCTAGACCGACCCCTTGTGTTTTAAAGCATTGTTTTCTTCTCTAAACAATACCGTTACTATCGGTTCTGTAAATTTACAAGAAGACATGACGCGTTAGGGACACAACCTCTGAACGAGGCTAATGAAACAGACAGTATTCGGCTGTTTTGTAGGAACGGCTTTACCGTAACTACAACTCCGGCTAATCCAGAAGTTCTGTGCGTCCATGAATCCACGTAAATCCACCGAATCTGTTACATTTCAGCTAAACTATCTGTTGCGATTGGGAGAGTGGGCCATCAGTTATTGTTTAAACCTCTCTAGGCTAGGGGGCGGTATTTTCACGTCCGGATGAAAACCGTGCCCAAAGTAAACTGCCTGCTACTCAGGCCCAGAAGCTAGGATATGCATATTATTAGTAGATTTGGATAGAAACACTCTGAAGTTTCTAAAACTGTTTGAATGATGTCTGTGAGTATAACAGAACTTATTTGGTAGGTGAAACCCCAAGGATAAACCATTCAGGAAAAATATTTTTTGAGGTCACTCTCTTTTCAATGGGTTTTCAATGGGAATCTAGAATTCTAAGGCAGTTGCTTGCGGTTCCTATCGCTTCCACTGGATGTCAACAGTCTTTAAAAATTGGTTGATGAGGGTCAGAATGAGGGTCGAGTGAAGTGTACTGTTTGTTAGAGGTGCGTGACCTGAAAGCACGCTCCACTTTGTTTTCGTCCAGTATTGAACGCAGTTTATCCCGTCTTAAATTTTATAGATTATTTACGTTTGAAAATACCTAAAGTTGTATTAGGAAAGTTGTTTGAAATGTTTGGACAAAGATTACAGGTAACTTATTAGATACTTTGTAGGCATATTGGGCGAGTTGGAACCTGTGTTTTTGTGAATCAAACGCGCCAAATAAATGGACATTTTGGGGATATAAAGAAGCAAATATGTGATGTTTATGGGACATTTTGGAGTGCCAACAGAAGAAGATCTTACATTTACATTTACATTTAAGTCATTTAGCAGACGCTCTTATCCAGAGCGACTTACAAATTGAAAAAATTCAAAGGTAAGGCATGAATTATATCGTTATTTCTGACTTTTGTGTTGCGCCTGGCGGGTTGAAATCTGATATTCATGTGTTGGTATGCTGGGCGCTGTCCTCAGATAATCGCATGGTCTGCTTTTGCCGTAAAGCCTTTTTGAAATCTGACACTGTGGCTGGATTAACAAGAAGTAAATCTTTAAACCGATGTATAACACATGTATGCTTTTTGAATTCTTATTATGAGTATTTCTGTTTTTGAATTTGGTGCGCTGCAATTTCACTGGGTGTTGTCAAATCGATCCCGCTAAAGGGATTGGCGTGTGAAGGGATCCATAAGAAGTTTTAAGTCAATAAACATGTGTGTAAAGTGTACACTTTTGTTTCTCAGTAGATTTGTTTAAGACCACCAAGAAACACCTGATTTAGCCCACTGCATTAATTATTAAGTGGGGTAGAAAATGAATCTGTTTAAGTCATAAGTAAGGGGCCCAACTTAAAGAGTACAATTACCCTTTCAAAAAGAGGCAGGCATGAATGACTGTGACAGCCACCCCCTGGAGAGCAGCTCTCCTTTGGGTTGTAAGGGGTATAAACCAATTATTTATTTTTGATCCCCAACCTAGGAAAAATCACCTGTTGTTTGGGTATCGTTATGTATATATGCCCTCCTATTGTTGAATTGATTAGATAAAAAAACATTGTTTCAAACACCCCTGCACACACACACACACACACACACACACACACACACACACACACACACACACACACACACACACCAGGATAGATCAACTGCAAACACATTCTTTAACATATACAGATGCACTATCTTGTTAAATAAACACTAACTCTAAAGTGTGACAGCTTCAAAGGAATAGATGCACTATATGCATAAATTAACACTCACTCTAAGGTGTGAGAACAGGAACAGGATGTCCTGACAGGATGCCCATATATGGGCATACACACGTCACCCATGACTTAGGGTCATAAATCACACGTTTGACGTGTGCCGTCTACTGTATTCTCTCTCAGGGATGTGTACTGAACCTGTACTCATAATAATGGCTTTAATGAAGTGGTAGCTGCATTCATATAGATGATTTCGTCATAGTCTAGGACCAGTAAGAACATCGATTTAATTATCTGCTTTGTACTATTAACTTCTTGGGGCTATGTGGGACGTTAGCGTGCCCCCCGTGGCGCACCCTATCAACAGCAGGTGCATTTCAAGAGCGGCAAATTTGAAACCAAATAAATGTCAAAATTCAGATTTCTCAAACATACAACTAACTTACAGCCTTTGAAAGATAAACATCTCCTTAACCTCTATGGGACCGGCGGGACGAATTCGTCCCACCTACGTAACAGCCAGTGTAATCCTGTGGCGCGATTTTCAAAACGTTTGAAATGCTATTACTTCAATTTCTCAAACATATGACTATTTTACAGCTATTTAAAGACAAGACTCTCGTTAATCTAACCACACTGTCCGATTTCAAAAAGGCTTTACAACGAAAGCAAAACATTAGATTATGTCAGCAGAGTACCCAGCCAGAAATAATCAGACACCCATTTTTCAAGCTAGCATATAATGTCACATAAACCCAAACCACAGCTAAATGCAGCACTAACCTTTGATGATCTTCATCAGATGACACACCTAGGACATTATGTTATACAATACATGCATGTCTGTTCAATCAAGTTCATATTTATATCAAAAACCAGCTTTTTACATTAGCATGTGACGCTCAGAAAAAGCATACCCCCCGCAAACTTCCGGGGAATTTATTAACAATTTACTAAATTACTCACGATAAACGTTCATAAAAAGCATAACAATTATTTTAAGAATTATAGATACATTACTCCTCTATGCACTCGATATGTCCGATTTTAAAATAGCTTTTCGGATGAAGCACATTTTGCAATATTCTGAGTAGATAGCCCGGCATCACGGGCTAGCTATTTAGACACCCACCCAGTTCAGTCTTCACCAAAATCACATTTCCTATAAGAAAAATGGTCTTACCTTTCCTGTTCTTCGTCAGAATGCACTCCCAGGACTTCTACTTCAATAACAAATGTAGGTTTGGTCCCAAATAATCCATAGTTATGTTCCATCAGCAACGTTTTGTTCGTGCGTTCTAGACACTATCAGAATGGTAAATCACGGTCGTGCGCATGGCGCATAACGTGACACAAAATTTCTAAATATTCCATTACCGTACTTCGAAGCATGTCAACCGCTGTTTAAAATACATTTTTATGCCATTATTCTCGTAAAAAAGCGATAATATTCTGACCGGGAATCTGCAATTAGCTAAACAGCCGAAGGAAAATGCTGGACGGGGTCGAATCGGGGACGCGCCTAATTCCATTGTCCTCTAATGGGCCACTTGGAAAAGGCGATAATGTGTTTCAGCCTGAGGCTGCCTCGTCATCGTTCAGGTTTTTCCCGGGCTCTGAGAGCCTATTGGAGCCGTAGGAATTGTCACGTTCCAGCTAAGATCCTGACTCTTGAATAAACAGAAGCAAGAACAACAACACCTTGTCAGACAGGCCACTTCCTGCATGAAACCTTCTCAGGTTTTTGCCTGCCATAGGAGTTCTGTTATACTCACAGACACCATTCAAACAGTTTTAGAAACTTTAGGGTGTTTTCTATCCATATATAATAAGTATATTCATATTCTAGTTACTGGGTAGGATTAGTAACCAGATTAAATCGGGTACGTTTTTTATCCGGCCGTGTAAATACTGCCCCCTAGCCCCAACAAGTTAAGCAAGAGGCCTGACCTATTTCTACAAAATAATCCCCTTTTTAAATTATATTTAACTAAAGACCGCTTAACGTCCATACAGATACACCAAATTAGGTACATACTGTACAAGGCTGTCAAGACAGGTCCGTACTGTAGTACTACACTACTATACTGTTATTTACTACTAATGTACTAGTATCTAAGATGTTAAGGAATATCTACAGGGGGAACTTGTACACAATATAACACATTTCCCACATCATCTAAGGATGCATACACTTACATTGTATTTTGTTATGTATAAGTAGCATAAGTATGTGTAAAGAATTTACAATTTTGTTTAACCCTTGTGTGGTGTTCTGGTCTGTGGGACTCATTTTCATTGTTTACTGATTTTTTCAACGTGAGATTCATTGGCCTTTGCTAATTCTTTGTGAAGAACATATAAAAAAACGAATTTCCATTGAGTGCACACTGTGCACACCCCTACACATTTATACTACATATGTGGTGTTCGGGTCCACTGGACCCGAGGGTAATACAAGTGTGGAAAAGTGTGTGTGTAGGTGAAAACAGGTAAAAGTTAAACAAAAAGGTTTGCTGTGTGCCTTCACTCTGTCTTCCTCCTCCCTGGGCCTGCTGTTTCAACATAGCACCAAGAACCTGTTTGTCTCCCTGCCTATCTGCCCGTCTCCCACATTTCTCGCACTCTTTAACCTTTGTAGTGTGTGAAACTACACAATGTCTTACTGGAAACTGCACAATGTTATTACAATACAATATTTTGATACATTATAAAAAATGCTGTATTTTCCCACACTCTACCCCAGCCAGGTGAAAATTGGGTGAGGGACACAACAAATAAATAGCTTTGCATGTGTGGATCTGTCGTGACGTGACTATCATTCATGTGATGACTGCTACTTATCGAATAATTACCTACTACGTTTAATTATTACTCAATTAAATTAATCATGTAACAATTAACTAATTAGGAATTTGGGCACCACAGGAACAGTTTGTTGAGTTATTGTTTCCCGAATTAACTCAAGAATATATCAATATCCTACCAGTCATTAATCAGTCATTTAGAATACTATGAAATATCGGGGAAACCAGGCCTGGTTTTCATAGCTGATTTTGAAAAGGCTTTGATAAAGTACGACTGGAGTTTATATATAAATGCCTAGAATATTTCAATTTTGGAGAATCTCTTATAAAATGGGTTAACCTCTCTTGGGTAGGGGGCAGTATTTTCACGTCCGGATGAAAAGTAAACTGCCTTTTACTCAGGCCCAGAAGCTAGGATATAAATATAATTGGTAGATTTGGATAGAAAACACTCTGAAGTTTCTAAAACTGTTTGAATGATGTCTGTGAGTATAACAGAACTTATTTGGCAGGCGAAACCCCGAGGACAAACCATCCTCCCCCCCAAAAAAAATCAGCCTACCACTGTTTTCAATGGCTGTCACTTTTATTATAAGTGAAATCCTCCCAGATTGCAGTTCCTAGGGCTTCCACTAGATGTCAACAGTGTTTAGAAAGAGTTTCATGCTGGTTTTTGGAAAAATGAGCCAGAAATTGTAGTTTTTCTAGGTGGCTCCCATTTTGGCTGTAGTGTTTCCAAGCGCGTTCTTTGGTATTTTTCTCCGGTAAAGACAATAACGATTCTCCGTCTTAAATTGTATTGTTTATTTACGTATTAGGGTAGCTAAGGGTTGATTATAAATGTTGTTTGACTTGTTCGGAAAAGTTTATTAGTAATGTTTGGGATTCATTTTGTATGCATTTTGATGGAGGGAAACTGGGTGGATTATTGACTGAAGCGCGCCAGCTAAACTGAGTTTTTATGGATATAAAGAAGGACATTGTCGAACAAAAGGACCATTTGTGATGTAACTGGGACCTTTTGGAGTGCCAACAGAAGAAGATCATCAAAAGGTAAGGCATTTATTATATCGCTATTTCTGACTTTTCTGGCGCACCTGCCTGGTTGAAAATATTTTTCATGGTTTTGTATGCGGGGCGCTGTCCTCAGATAATCGCATGGTGTGCTTTTGCCGTAAAGCCTTTTTGAAATCTAACACAGTGGCTGGATTAACAAGAAGTTAAGCTTTATTTTGATGCATTCCACTTGTGATTTTATGAAAGTTAAATATTTATAATACTGTAGTTTGAATTCCGCGCTCTGCAATTTCACCGGATGTTGGCCAGGTGGGACGCTTCAGGGGCTAGGCCCCTATTTTCTCCACTTCCTGTCTGACTGACGTGCCCAAAGTAAACTGCCTGTTACTCAGGCCCAGAAGCTAGGATATGCATATCATTTGTAGCATTAGATAGAAAACACTTTGCAGTTTGTAGAAATGTTAAAATAATACATGAGACTATTACGCAATTGATATGGTAGGAGAAAATCCAAAGAAAAACCAACCATAATTATTTTTTTTGAGATCCCATGCTCTTCCATTAGAATGTATAGGGACAATGTTAAATCTGGCTCCCAGATTGCAATTCCTTTAGCTTCCACTAGATGTCAACAGTCTTTGTTCAAGGTTCCAGGCTTGTTTCTTCCCAAACAAGGAAGAATTTGGAGTTTTGGCACCGGGAGTCATATCTGGAAATCAGCGCAAGATGAAGAGGACACGCGCCTGCTAATTTTACTTTTCTTTTGAACATACTTCTTTCCGTATGAAATATTATAGTTTAATTACATTTTAGGGTACCTGAGGATTAAAAGGAAACGTAGTTTGACTTGTTTTAACAAAGTTTAGAGGTAGCTTTTTGGATTAATTTGCCTGCATGTGGAACGAGTGGATTACTCAAATCGATGGCGCCAACTAAACAGACTTTTTGGGATATAAAAAAGCATTTTTCTAACAAAACAACCCTGCATATTGTAGCTGGGACCCTTTGGATTGCAAACAGACGAAGATTTTCAAAAAGTAAGTTATTATTTAATCGCTATTTGTGATTTTATTAAGCCTGTGCTGGTTGAAAAAATATGTTGATTTGGGGTGCCGTCCTCAAACAATCGCATGGTATGCTTTCGCTGTAAAGCCTATTGTAAATCAGGCAATGCAGTTGGATTAAGCTTTTTACTGATATAAGATACTTGTATGTACCAAAATGTTTAATTTCCATAATTTTTATGATTATTTATTTGAATTGCATGTCCTCCAATTTCACGGGAAGTTGTGGCCAGGTGTCCCGCTAGCGGGATGCCTATCCCAGAGAGGTTCAAATTAGATCCAAAAATAATATTAAGGGATTAGAAATCCGTGGTTTAAAAACAAAGGTGTCATTGTACGCTAATGATTCATGTTTTGTTTTGAAACCACAATTAGAATCCCTTCACAGCCTCATAGAGGACTTAGATACTTTTGCTAACCTTTCTGGATTAAAACCAAATTATGATAAGAGTACTATGTATTAGATCACAAAAAAATGTAACTTCTACATTACCGTGTAGTTTACCAATAAAATGGTCTGACGGGGATGTGGACAAACTCAGGTATTCAAATCCCGAAAGAAAGAAATTCTCACTCCAATACATTTTTATAGAAAGTTTACAAAAATATATAATATCTTGCTACCATGGAAAGGAAAATACGTCTATTAGTGGAAAAATCACCCTGATTAACTCTTTAGTCATATCACAGTTGACCTTTTTACTTATGGTTTTGCCTTCACCTAGTGACCTGCTTTTTAAATTATATGAACAAAAAAATATTCAATTTTATTTGGAATGGCAAGCCAGACAAAATTAAATGGGCCTATTTATATAACGAATATGAATTCGGAAGGCAGAAATTATGAAATATTAAAGCATTAGACCTCTCACTAAAGGCATCAGTCATACAAAAGTTATACTTAAATCTGAAATGGTTCTCTAGTAAATTAGTGAGAATGTCTCACCCCATGTTCATGTCACACCCTGATCTGTTTCACCTGTCCTTGTGATTGTCTCCACCCCCTCCAGGTGTCGCTTATTTTCCTTGGTGTATTTATCCCTGTGTTTCCTGTCTCTCTGTGCCAGTTCGTCTTGTATGTCTTTCAAGTCAACTGTTTTCCCCTACTCCTGCTTCTAATCTCTTTTTGCTAGTCCTCCCGGTTTTGTCCCTTGCCTGTTTTCTGGACTCTGTACCCGCCTGCTTGACCATTTTGCCTGCCCTGACCTCGAGCCTGCCTGCCACTCTGTACCTCCTGGACTCAGAACTGGTTTTGATATTTTGCCTGTCCACGACCATTCTCTTGCCTACCCCTTTTGGATTGATTAATAAATATCAAAGACTCAAACTGTCTGCATCTGGGTCTCGCCTTGTGCCCTTATAGTTCAAGAATGGCCTTTATTCAGATTACAACTGCTCACTTTCGGTTATTTGAAAACAAAATCATCTCCAAAATATCTTTATTTTTTAAACAAGCCTTAAAGTTGGTTACAATTTCAGTTTAATCCACCTGAAAAGACAGAACAAATAATACAATAAATATTGTGGTTAAACTAAAATATACTAATTGATATAAAAAATGTATTTTTCGATAAAATGTTTAAAAAAGGTATAATTTTTGTAAATTATATCATAAATAGGACTGGTGGAGTTATGTCACACATGCAGCTAACACAGACATATGGAAAATGTCTGCTCTACCCAAAATTACAACCAACTAATTGCAGCATTACCACAAAAATGGAAGAGGCAAGTAGAAGGGGGAAAAAGTAAGGAACTTGTCTGTCGGCCCTGCATTAAAGACCATAAATAGTTCAAGAAAATTGTGATAAATTAAAACATATACCAATTTTATTTATTGACCAAAAAATTGACAGCAATGCCATATAAATTGCAAAATAATTGTGAAGAGATTTTTGATGTACCGATTACATGGTTTATGAATTGACACGCAAAATAACGCCGGATTCAAAACTTTGAATTATTCTATTTAAATTATTATACAAAATTATTGCAACCAATAGAATGTTATATATGGGGGATACAATCTTCCCAGCTCTGCAGAGATCATTTAACATCATTTATTTTGGTACTGTCCATACAGTGGGGGAAAAAAGTATTTGATCCCCTGCTGCTTTTGTACGTTTGTCCACTGACAAAGAAATGATCAATCTATAATTTTAATGGTAGGTTTATTTGAACAGTGAGAGACAGAATAACAACAAAAAAATCCTGAAAAACGCATGTCAAAAATGTTATAAAATGATTTGCATTTTAATGAGGGAAATAAGTATTTGACCCCTCTGCAAAACATAACTTAGTACTTGGTGGCAAAACCCTTGTTGGCAATAACAGAGGTCAGATGTTTCTTGTAGTTGGCCACCAGGTTTGCACACATCTCAGTAGGGATTTTGTCCCACTCCTCTTTGCAGATCTTCTCCAAGTCATTAAGGTTTCGAGGCTGACGTTTGGCAACTCGAACCTTAAGCTCCCTCCACAGATTTTCTATGGGATTAAGGTCTGGAGACTGGCTAGGCCACTCCAGGACCTTAATGTGCTTCTTCTTGAGCCACTCCTTTGTTGCCTTGGCCGTGTGTTTTGGGTCATTGTAGTGCTGGAATACCCATCCACGACCCATTTTAATGCCCTGGCTGAGGGAAGGAGGTTCTCACCCAAGATTTGACGGTACATGGCCCCATCTATCGTCCCTTTGATGCAGTGAAATTGTCCTGTCCCCTTAGCAGAAAAACACCCCCAAAGCATAATGTTTCCACCTCCATGTTTGACGGTGGGGATGTTGTTCTTGGGGTCATAGGCAGCATTCCTCCTCCTCCAAACACGGCGAGTTGAGTTGAAGCCAAAGAGCTCCATTTTGGTCTCATCTGACCACAACACTTTCACCCAGTTGTCCTCTGATTCATTCAGATGTTCATTGGCAAACTTCAGAGGGGCATGTTTATGTGCTTTCTTGAGCAGGGGGACCTTGCGGGCGCTGCAGGATTTCAGTCCTTCACGGCGTAGTGTGTTACCAATTGTTTTCTTGGTGACTATGGTCCCAGCTGCCTTGAGATCATTGACAAGATCCTCCCGTGTAGTTCTGGGCTGATTCCTCACCGTTCTCATGATCATAGCAACTCCACGAGGTGAGATCTTGCATGGAGACCCAGGCCGAGGGAGATTGACAGTTCTTTTGTGTTTCTTCCATTTGCGAATAATCGCACTAACTGTTGTCACCTTCTCACCAAGCTGCTTGGTGATGGTCTTGTAGCCCATTCCAGCCTTGTGTAGATCTACAATCTTGTCCCTGACATCCTTGGAGAGCTCTTTGGTCTTGGCCATGGTGGAGAGTTTGGAATCTGATTGATTGATTGCTTGGTGGACAGGTGTCTTTTATACAGGTAACAAACTGAGATTAGGAGCACTCCCTTTAAGAGTGTGCTCCTAATCTCAGCTCGTTACCTGGATAAAAGACACCTGGGAGTCAGAAATCTTTCTGATTGAGGTGCCGTCAAATACCTATTTCCCTCATTAAAATGCAAATCAATTGTCACAGTTATCGTCGGTGAAGGAGGACCAAAACGCAGCAGGTATGTTTATGCTCATCTCGACGTTTTAATAAGTACAAAATGAACACCAAAATAACAAACCAAGAAAATAAACGAACTAACAACAACAAACAGTCTGGCCAAGCATAGGCTCAACACAGAACAATCACCCACAAATACCAAACACAAACACACCCTACTATATGGGACTCTCAATCAAAGGCAGATAGACAACACCTGCCTTCAACTGAGAGTCCCAACCCCAATTAACCAAACATAGACATACACTCACTAGACTCCACATAGAAATACCTAAACATAAACCATCAACCAAAAACCCAGAAATACTAAATCAAACACCCTTTAAACAAACACACCACCCTGAACCACATAAAACAAATACCCTCTGCCACGCCCTGACCAAACTACAAAACCAATTAACCTTATACTGGCCAGGATGTGACAGTACCCCCCCTTAAAGGTGCTACCCCGGAAGCACCTTAACAAAAAATAACCCCAAGCAACACCAAAAGAAAAATTCCCCTTTTCTAAAGGGAGGGAAGGGAGGGTGGCTGCCGTCAACGACGGCACTGTGCTACACCCCCCCTCCCCAACCCACCTATTTCTGGAGGTGGCTCCGGCTCAGGACGTTCCAGGCTGTCTGGGCAGTCTGGCAGCTCGGGACAGTCTGGGCAGTCTGGCAGCTCGGGACAGTCTGGGCAGTCTGGCAGCTCGGGACAGTCTGGCAGCTCGGGACAGTCTGGGCAGTCTGGCAGCTCGGGACAGTCTGGGCAGTCTGGCAGCTCGGGACAGTCTGGGCAGTCTGGCAGCTCGGGACAGTCTGGGCAGTCTGGCAGCTCGGGACAGTCTGGGCAGTCTGGCAGCTCGGGACAGTCTGGGCAGTCTGGCAGCTCGGGACAGTCTGGGCAGTCTGGCAGCTCCGGCAGTTCAGGGCAGTCTGGCCACTCCGGCAGTTCAGCGCAGTCTGGCCACTCCGGCGACTGTTGACTGGCGGGCAGCTCCGACGACTGTTGACTGGCGGGCAGCTCCGACGACTGTTGACTGGCGGGCAGCTCCGACGACTGTTGACTGGCGGGCAGCTCCGACGACTGTTGACTGGCGGGCAGCTCCGTCGACTGTTGACTGGCGGGCAGCTCCGACGACTGTTGACTGGCGAGGCTGGGTTTACGCACTTGCAGGCTAGTGCGGGGAGCGGGAACAGGACGAGTCGGACTGGGTTGACGCACTTCCGGGTCCGCACGAGAGACAGGAGCTGGAAACCCAGGGCTATGGAGGCGCACAGCCGGTCTAGATCTTACCTCCTGCACAACCCGCCTTGGCTGGATGGAACTAGTAGCCCTGTACGAGCGGGGTGCTCGTACAGGGCAGACTGGGCTGTGCAGGGGCCTGATGGTAGCCGTGCGTAGAGCGGGAGTTGGGTAGCCTGGTCCTCGGAGGCGTACCGGCGACCAGATGCGCTGCGCAGGCATCCTCCTACCAGGCTGGATGCCCGCTCTAGCACGGCACCTGCGAGGGGCTGGAATAACTCACACCGGACTGTGCGTGCGTATGGTTGAGAGTGCGCTTCTCAGCGAAACATAGCGCTCTCCACCCCATACGCTCCTCCATATAACCACGGGTAGCTGGCTTCCGGCTCTTCCTACGCCTAGCCAAACTACCCGTGTGCCCCCCCCAAAAAAAATATTGGGGGTGCCTCTCGTGCTTCTCCCTCAGCGCGTCCATGGCCTCGTACCTCCGCCTCTCTGCCTTGGCTGCCTCAATTTCCCACTGCGGGCGCTGATAATCCCCAGCCTGATGCCAAGGTCCGGCCCCGTCCAGAATTTCCTCCCAGGTCCACTTCTCCCGCCAGTCCAACTCGAATTCCTTCTGCTCCTTCCTCTGCTGCTTGGTCCTTGAGTGGTGGGTGATTCTGTCACAGTTGTCGTCGGTGAAGGAGGACCAAAACGCAGCAGGTATGTTTATGCTCACCTCGACATTTTAATAAGTACAAAATGAACACCAAAATAACAAACCAAGAAAATGAACGAACTAACAACAACAAACAGTCTGGCCAAGCATAGGCTCAACACAGAACAATAACCCACAAATACCAAACACAAACACACCCTACTATATGGGACTCTCAATCAAAGGCAGATAGACAACACCTGCCTTCAACTGAGAGTCCCAACCCCAATTAACAAAACATAGACATACACTCACTAGACTCCACATAGAAATACCTAAACATAAACCATCAACCAAAAACCCAGAAATACTAAATCAAACACCATTTAAACAAACACACCACCCTGAACCACATAAAACAAATACCCTCTGCCACGTCCTGACCAAACTACAAAACCAATTAACCTTATACTGGCCAGGACGTGACATCAATTTACAACATTTTTGACATGCGTTTTTCTGGATCCTTTTGTTATTATTCTGTTTCTCACTGTTCAAATAAACCTACCATTAAAATTATAGACCGATCATTTCTTTGTCAGTGGGCAAACGTACAAAATCAGCAGGGGATCAAATACTTTTTTCCCTCACTGTATGTAGCTAATTTCTGGTCACAGGTCCAGGAATGGATGAAGAATTACAACATTTACCTTGACCTAATGCTGCAGATAGCAATACTGGTTGATTTGAAAAGTTATAGTCAATCAATCAATAATCTAATAATTATTTTGCAAAAATGTTTATCTTTAATTTACAACCTGTAGAAGCTATGAGATTAGAAAGGTTCAGTACTTTTGTGAAGCATCACAGCACAGTTGAAATATATATGGAAAATAGAAATCCAAAATGGATGGTGTTAAGAGATAGATGGGAGGGATTGAATGGAGCTGAAGGGTGGGACTAATAACAACAAGATAACCAATGTAAAACATACGAGGTCTGTAAAATATATGTATATATATATGTATATAGGTTCAGAAATGATGTGAAAGAGCACAGTTACAAATAGAAATCAAACTGGATGGACATTAGAAACAGAGAAAGGACTAAAAACAAACAAAATACAACTATTGTGAAATAGATTGTCTGTAAAATGTGTATAATATGTATAAACTGAAGGTTATTGTTTATTAGATTACTCCAATTGGGGGAGGAGTGGTAGAGTTTGCGAGGAATAATAAAGGTATATTCAAAAAAACGTGTGTATTTATTTATTTATATATATATATATATGAATGTTTATGTATATGGATATATATATTTACCCCAAAATATATGGGGGATTGGAAATGATGCAGACAATTACATTGATGGAAGCAACAATCTGTCCACAATATTAAAGTTAATCCACCCATTAAAAAAAGGTGTCATTTCCTCATATCAGTCTCATTCTGAACGTCATGGACTCCGTTAATCTGCACAAACCCGGGTCTCACTGATCATTCAGTACCACACAAATTAATTTGATTATTTATTTACTAACAAGCTAAACGATAACATAAGATACACATACACATGGTATGGGTCATTGATTGGAAACTTAATACGATGACAACAAGTCCCTAGCAGACTAATACGATATGACACTGGTAAAACAAGATTGTTTTAAATTATTTTTAATTTCACCTTTATTTAACCAGGTAGGCCAGTTGAACAAGTTCTCATTTACAATGGCAACCTGGCAAAGATAAAGAAAAGTTGTGCGACAAAAACAACAACACAGAGTTACACATGGGATAAACAAATGAACAGTCAATAACACAGTAGGAAAAATCTGTATACAGTGTGTGCAAAATGAAGTAAGGAGGTAAGGCAATAAATAGGCAATAGTGGCGAAGTAATTACAATTTAGCAATTAACACTGGAGTGATAGATGTGCAGATGAGGATGTGTAAGTAGAAATACTGGTGTGCAGAAGAGTAGAAAAACAAAAACAAATGAGGTCGGTAGTTGGTCGGATGGGCTATTTACAGATAGGCTGTGTACAGCTGCAGCGATCGGTAAGCTGCTCTGACAGCGGATGCTTAACTTCACTAGGGTAGGGGGCAGCATTCGGAATTTTGGATGAAAAGCGTGCCCAAAGTAAACTGCCTGCTACTCATGCCCAGAAGCTAGGATATGCATTGGTCGATTTGGATAGAAAACACTCTACAGTTTCCAAAACTGTTAAAATAATGTCTGTGAGTATAACAGAAATAACATGGCAGGCAAAAACCTAAGGGAAATCCATCCAGGAAGTGCTATTATTTTGAAATGGCTGTTTTTTCCATTGAAAGCCTATCCACCATACAAAGACTTATGACCCAGTTCACGGTCCCTATGGCTTCCACTACATGTGGCAAGTCTTTATGCATTGTTTCAGGCTTTTATTTAGAAAAATGAGGGAGTAACACCACTTTCAATGAGAGGACAGTGGAAATTTCCTGTGCATGACCGGGAGCGTGCCTTTCTTGTTTTTCCTTTTCTATTGACGAAGCTATTGTCCGGTTGAAATATGATCGATTATTTATGAAAAAACAACCTGAGGATTGATTATAAACATCGTTTCACATGTTTCTACGAACCTTTATGGTACTTTTTTGATTTTTCATCTGCCTGCTGTGACCGCGCTTTGTTCCAATGGATTACTGAACAAAACGCACCAACAAAACGGAGGCTTTTGAATATAAAGAGGGACTTCATCGAGCAAAACTAACATTTATTGTGTAACATGGAGTCTTGAGTGCAACCATATGAAGATCATCAAAGGTAAGTGATACATTTTAACGCTATTTCTGACTTTTGTTACTCCTCTACTTGGCTGGTTACTGTTTGTAATGATTTGTCTGCTGGGCGCTGTTCTCAGATAATCGCATGGTTTGCTTTCAACGTAAAGTCTTTTTGAAATCTGACACAGCGGTTGGATTAACAAGAAGTTTATCTTTAAGCTGGTGTATAACACTTGTATCTTTTATGCATGTTTATTATTAGAATTTCTGTTTTGTTGAGTTTCACGCTCTGCAATTTCACTGGATGTTGTTTGAGACAGTGGATTACTGAACAAAACGGAGGTTTTTGGATATAAACAGGGACTTTATTGAACAAAACAAACATTTATTGGGTAACTGGGAGTCTTGTGAGTGTAACCATATGAAGATCATCAAAGGTAAGTGATTAATTTTATCGCTATTTCTGACTTTTGTTACTCCTCTACTTGGCTGGTTACTGTTTGTAATGATTTGTCTGCTGGGCGCTGTTCTCAGATAATCACATGGTTTGCTTTCGACGTAAAGTCTTTTTGAAATCTGACACCATGGTTGGATTAACAAGAAGTTCATCTTTAAACCCATGTATAACACTTGTATGTTTCATTAATTTTTATAATGAGTATTTCTGTTTTTGAATTTGGCGCTCTGCAATTTCACTGGATGTTGGCCAGGTGGGAGGGTAGCGTCCCACACCCCCTAGAGAGGTTAAAGTTAGTGAGGGAGATACATACTCCAACATCAGTGATTTTTGCAATTCGTTCCAGTCATTGGCAGCAGAGAACTGGAAGGAAAGGCGGCCAAAAGAGATGTTGGCTTTGGGGATGACCAGTGAAATATACCTGCTGGAGCACATGCTACGGGTGGGTGTTGCTATGGTGACCAGTGAGCTGAGATAAGGCGGCAATAAATGTATCACTAGTCACTTTAAACAATGCCACTTTATATAATGTTTACATACTGTGGCGTACAGCAGGTCAGTCACCAGGGGGAGACTCACCGAGGCCTGGTAACAGATGGAGTATACAACACGAGGCGATGGCTCCATCTGCTGGATGTGCCAGGTCTTGACAGGCTCTCCAGCCAGGACTAATTGGGGCTGATTGGGAGCTGGTGAGTAATCAAGGGCGGATTGCTCACCAGCTGTGCAAGGCCCATTAAGCTGCCAGAAGGGCAGCACACAGGAGGAATAGGGGAAGAAAGGACTCCCGTGGTATTGTTGGCGGTTGCAGAGGTAAGAAGAGGGAGTTCAGTTTTGTGCCCGACAGGATACAGCCAGACACGGAATACCAGAAGACGGCATCCCGGAGAGGGTCTCATAGGGGAGACCTATCATTTCCTTTTTGATCTATTATTTAAATAAACACCCTTAACTGAGCTTATCCTTCTCTGTCCGTGTCTGATATGGGTAAACGTCTTGACCAAACCCCCTGGTCTGCCACAATACCCTACATTACTCATCTCATATGTTTATACTGTACTCTATACCACCTACTGCATTTTGCCTATGCCGTTCGGCCATCAGTCATCCATATATTTATATGTACATATTCTTATTAATTCCGTGCAATTCCTTTACACTTGTGTGTATAAGGTAGTTGTGAAAATAATAGATTACGGTGTTAGATATTACTGCACGGTCGGAACTAGAAGCACAAGATTTTCGCTACACTTGCATTAACATCTGCTAACCATGTGTATGTGACCAATAAAATTTGATTTGATTAGTTAGTAAACCAGGCGAGGCTGTCATTTGAGAAACCAAACGCTGTTGATTCTGCCGATAAGAATACGGTGATTGACAGAGTCAAAAGCCTTGGCCAGGTTAATGAAGACGGCTGCACAGTACCGTCTTTTATCGATGGCGGTTATGATATTGTTTATGACCTTGAGCGTGGCTGAGGTGCACCCGTGACCAGCTCGGAAACCGGATTACATAGTGGAGAAGGTAATGTGGGATTCAAAATGGTTGGTGATCTGTTTGTTCACTTGGCTTTCGAAGACTTTAGAAAGGCAAGGCAGGAAGAATATAGGTCTGTAACAGTTTGAGTCTAGAGTGTCTCCCCCTTTGAAGAGGGGGATGACCGCGGCCACTTTCAATCTTTAGGAATCTCAGATGAAAGAGAGGAACAGACTAGTAATAGGGGTTGCAACAATGGCGGCGGATAATTTTAGGAAGAGAAGTTCCAGATTATCTAGCCCAGCTGATTTGTAGGGATCCAGATTTTGCAGCTCTATCAGAACATCAGCTGTATGGATTTGGGTGAAGGAGAAGTGGGGGGGCTTGGGCCAATTGCTGCGGGGGGTGTAGAGCTGTTGGCCGGGGTTGGGGTAGCCAGGTGGAAAGCATGGCCAGTCGAAGATAAATGCTTATTGAAATTCTCGATTATCGTTGGTGACAGTGTTTCCTAGCCTCAGTGCAGTGGGCAGCTGGGAGGAGGTGCTCTTATTCTCCATGGACTTTACAGTGTCCCAAAACTTTTTGGAATTAGTGCTGCAGGATGCAAATTTCTGTTTGAAAAAGCTAGCCTTTGCTTTCATAACTGACTGTGTATATTGGTTCCTGACTTCCCTGAAAAGTTGCATATCGCGGGGACTATTCGATGCTAGTGCAGTACGCCACAGGATGTTTTTGTGCTGGTCAACGGCAGCCAAGTCTGGAGTGAACCAAGGGCTATATCTGTTCTTAGATCAACATTTTTCAAAAGGGGCATGCTTATTTAAGATAGTGAGGAAAGCACACTTAAAGAACAACCAGGCATCCTCTACTGATGGGATGAGGTCAATATCCTTCCAGGATACCCGGGCCAGGTTGATTAGAAAGGCCTGCTTGCAGAAGTGTTTGACAGTCTTGAGGGGTGGTCGTTTGACCACGGACGCAGGCAATGAGACAGCGATCGCTGAGATCCTGGTTGAAAACAGCAGAGGTGTATTTAGAGGTCAAGTTAGTCAGGATGATACCTATGAGGGTGTCCATGGTTACGGATTTGGGGTTGTACCTGGTAGGTTCCTTGATCATTTGTGTGAGATTGAGGGCATCTAGTTTAGATTGTAGTACGGTCAGGGTGTTAAGCATATCCAAGTTTAGGTCACCTAACAGTACGAACTCTGACGATAGATGGGGGGCAATCAATTCACATATGGTGTCCAGGGCAACAGGGGGGTTTATAACAAGGGCAACAGTGAGGGACTTATTTCTGGAGAGATGGATTTTTAAAAGTAGAAGCTTGAACTGTTTGGGCATAGACCTGGATAGTATGACAGAACTGACAGAACTATGCAGGCTATCTCTACAGTAGATTGCAACTCCGCCCCCTTTAGCCGTTCTATCTTGACAGAAAATGTTGTATTTGGGGATGGAAATTTCAGAATTTTCAGTGGCCTACCTAAGCCATTATTCAGACACAGGACATCAGGGTTGGCGGAGTGTGCTAAAGTAGTGAATAAAACAAACTTAGGGAGGAGGCTGCTAATGTTAACATGCATGAACCCAAGGCTTTTACGGTTACAGAAGTCAACAAATGACAACGCCTGGGGACACACAGAGCCTGGGTTAACCTCTACATCACCAGAGGAACAGAGCAGGAGTTGGATGAGGGTACGGCTCAAGGCTATAAGAACTGGTTGTCTAGTGCGTTGGGAACAGAGAATAAAAGGAGCAGATTTCTGCGCGTGGTAGAATAGATTCAGGGCATAATGTACAGACAAGGGTATGGTAGGGAGCAAGTACAGTGGAGGTAAACCTAGGCATTGAGTGATGATGAGAGAGGTTGCATCTCTGGAGGCGCCAGTTAAGCTAGGTGCGGTCTCCGCGTGTGTGGGGGGTGGGGTAAGGGGGCTATCTGAGGCATGTTGAGCAGGACTAGTGGCTCTGCAGTAAAATACACTGCTCAAAAAAATAAAGGGAACACTTAAACAACACAATGTAACTCCAAGTCAATCACACTTCTGTGAAATCAAACTGTCCACTTAGGAAGCAACACCGATTGACAATAAATGTCACATGCTGTTGTGCAAATGGAATAGACAACAGGTGGAAATTATAGGCAATTAGCAAGACACCCCCAATAAAGGAGTGGTTCTGCAGGTGGGGACCACAGACGACTTCTTTTGAATGCTGGCGGTGCTTTCACTCTAGTGGTAGCATGAGACGGAGTCTACAACCCACACAAGTGGCTCAGGTAGTGCAGCTCATCCAGGATGGCACATCAATGCGAGCTGTGGCAAGAAGGTTTGCTGTGTCTGTCAGCGTAGTGTCCAGAGCATGGAGGCGCTACCAGGAGACAGGCCAGTACATCAGGAGACGTGGAGGAGGTCGTAGTAGGGCAACAACCCAGCAGCAGGACCGCTACCTCCGCCTTTGTGCAAGGAGGAGCACTGCCAGAGCCCTGCAAAATGACCTCCAGCAGGCCACAAATGTGCATGTGTCTGCTCAAACGGTCAGAAACAGACTCCATGAGGGTGGTATGAGGGCCCGACGTCCACAGGTGGGGGTTGTGCTTACAGCCCAACACCGTGCAGGACGTTTGGCATTTGCCAGAGAACACCAAGATTGGCAAATTCGCCACTGGCGCCCTGTGCTCTTCACAGATGAAAGCAGGTTCACACTGAGCACATGTGACAGACGTGACAGAGTCTGGAGACGCCGTGGAGAACGTTCTGCTGCCTGCAACATCCTCCAGCATGACCGGTTTGGTGGTGGGTCAGTCATGGGGGGCCACACAGCCCTCCATGTGCTCGCCAGAGGCACTGACTGCCATTAGGTACCGAGATGAGATCCTCAGACCCCTTGTGAGACCATATGCTGGTGCGGTTGGCCCTGGGTTCCTCCTAATGCAAGACAATGCTAGACCTCATGTGGCTGGAGTGTGTCAGCAGTTCCTGCAAGACGAAGGCATTGATGCTATGGACTGGCCCGCCCGTTCCCCAGACCTGAATCCAATTGAGCACATTTAGGACATCATGTCTCGCTCCATCCACCAATGCCACGTTGCACCACAGACTGTCCAGGAGTTGGCGGATGCTTTAGTCCAGGTCTGGGAGGAGATCTCTCAGGAGACCAACCGCCACCTCATCAGGAGCATGCCCAGGCGTTGTAGGGAGGTCATACAGGCACGTGGAGGCCACACACACACTACTGAGCCTCATTTTGACTTGTTTTAAGGACATTACATCAAAGTTGGATCAGCCTGTAGTGTGGTTTTCCACTTTAATTTTGAGTGTGACTCCAAATCCAGACCTCCATGGGTTGATAAATTGGATTTCCATTGATTATTTTTGTGTGATTTTGTTGTCAGCACATTCAACTATGTAAAGAACAAAGTATTTAATAAGATTATTTCTTTCATTCAGATCTAGGATGTGTTGTTTAAGTGTTCCCTTTATTTTTTGGAGCAGTATAAATCAATGAGAGCTGCCCTAAACAACAGTATACAAGGCATATTGGATCCACACCCATCTTCAGAACTCATAATGGTGAGAGAGGAAACACAGTTTCTAACGGTGTGTGTGTTTGGTTTAAGCATGATGATAAGAATATGAAGAGTTGAGATCAAAAGTCCAAAAATATGATTAGAAGTTGGAAGGAGGTGGTTGAATGAATCTGTATTAAATCTCTTTAACTGTCTGTCATACTGTGTGTTCCCAGACATGGCTGGTCGATCCACACTAGTCACAAACTGTCACAATTTGAAAAGCAGGTGTATTAACATTGTAACAATACAGAAAGCAGAAAAATACTGTATGCATGTGCAGTTTTGCTTAATTTAATGTAAATGTTTAATGCATATTGTAGTACAATGATAATTTGTCTTAGTGTTATAATTTATAGAGCGCCATATTGGATTATGCAAAACACATTCAAAAAACTATTTCTCGTTAACTACTAAAACTATCTAAAGACGTACAGCAAGCAAACAACTTGAGTCACGGCAGAAAGGACGAGAACGGTTTTATAATTCAAATACATTTACTTACTTAAAGGGGTGGTTCATCGAAAAATACTTTCAACCTCCTTAGAACATTTGCTTAGGCATTAGCCTTTACCAGAGACAGTTATCAGTATTTAGATTTCTGCAATTTTATTTTCAAAATGCGACAATTACGATTTTATCTAGAATGTATGAAAAACGATATGTATTTATCCTCACTTTATGCAACAAATGTTGTCTCGTCATTGAATTTCCCAAAAATGATCTGTTTTGCTTTAAAACATGTTACAAAAATCGACCTATTAGAGCTAATGTTTTCTTCAGTTTGTGTCATCTGGTTGATACAAATCTTTGAACCAAGAGGAAGAGTAAGTAAGTTCTGACTCTGACCCAAGTCGCGGCTCAATCGAAAATTACTTCCTGGATTTTAATGAAAAAATGACCGATATCATTGGGAAATATTGGGCTAGGTAAATATTTTAGCAAAGTAATCTTATCGAGATTTTAACTACAAGGGCTATTGCAGTGATTGAATGCACCGGTGGTGTCTTTCGAAGGTATTTATGATGTGATATGATATTTATGAAATGGGGTTTCTATGGGAGAGGAAGAAGTAGAAATCGCTGATGAGCTAAACTAAATACTTATCCAACCAACCTAAAAACTGTCTCGGTGAAGGCTAATGCCAAGGAAAATGTTCTAGTGAGATTAAACTTATTTTTTGATGAACCTCCCCTTTAACATAGATGATAACATTAAAGAAGGCAATACAACAGTTTATATTTCAAGATAATACTTTATGAACAAAGCATTTATCTAAACGTGAATCTGAGAGTTAGGCAGAGAACATATGCTTGACTAAGTCCAAAACTCAAATCTAATGTACTATACTTAGAAAGGGGAGAGAAAGATAGAAGGGGAGAGTGACAAAGTGAGGGAGACAGAGAGAGAAAGAAGGAGATAAGAGTTGTATAGTTACCACTAGTGCTGGGGGATAGGACTACATCCATCATCAATGGCGACTTATGTGACAATGTCAAAAACAATGTTTTGTTAAACTTGAGGTCGACTTGAGAAATTCTGTTTTCAGAAACTTTTTACAATCACTGGATAATGATGTTAAATCTATACATATGTGTTCTGCAAAGTCCTAATATTGGTAACAATAATGGTTTTGTCCAAATACTCGGCACACCCCTATCAAAGACATACTGGGGATAATTATGCTAACAAGGCAAGGTTTTTTAGAACAGGTGCACACAAACTGGAGGTCAGAGCAAATCCTAATATTAAAATACTGTATTGATTTCGGATGTAATTTAAAAAAATATTCTAATTTACAAAAAACTGTTTCTGTCCGTCACAAAGGAAAGTTTGAATACATTGTCGATAATTACTACAGTACTGTACAAAGAGCACATTTTGACCACAGCTTCTAAAGTCTCAAAATCATGTGGAACTGGCTTATTTTTTTTATGTATTTCATTCAAGTTATTGTTTTATAACTGGAACTGGCAGAGGGTGTTAAACTCCAGGCAAACATTATCTATCGATTGAGCAAAGAAAACTACTAAAATAGTGGTTTCATCAGATAGCATAGGCGGCAGCTCTATAGAGATGAGATGATGACTTGGAATGAAATAATAAAGTCATCAGATGAAACAAATTAATGTAATTTACACAACAACAAATAGTTTATTAAAGTAATGTGAATAAATAATGTTTAATAACTAATAATCAGCAATGGGCAGTCACCACCATCATGGAACTGTTATCAATTGTTTTATTCTGTGTTGTTACAGCATTCAACCCTCATAATGCATAGTGTACTTAATGTTTTTCTTATCTAAATATAAAACCGTGATTATTTTTTTATAATCGAACCGAAACAAACCTCAAAAAGTATGAATTGCTCATCACTATTGTTTATTAAAGTTATTCTTTATAATGTTGAAATAAACATGTCTCCAACACCCCATATTACACAATTACAAACTGAAAATCTTTGTGTGTACATTGTACAGTTAAATGACTAGAGAGAGACTCAAATACATATCCACTGTATATGGTCATGGCTAGAAGGGATCCATCTTTTGTCAAATGAACATCACAAGTAGCTTTTTTTTTGCATTTTAACTCATCTTACCCTATCTCTCCTAACCTGCTAAGTGAATTCTCCTAACCTGATGCTTAAGTTCCCATAACCTGTTATGAAAAGTCAATTCTGACATTCATTTTACAAAAGCTGGTTCCCTGCTAGTCCCTTCTAGCCTGATTCAGTCATGTCTTTGGTCACGTTCACATGGATCAAACAAAAACACCTTAATGATTGGTTGAAAATAGAGCCTCCCACAATACAGGATGAAGTTGAAGAGCAACTGCAGAAACTTGCAGTCGACTGCAGCAAAGTTTATGCATATACTGAAAAGATACATGTCTCTCCGCCCTAACAATGGGATTCGTCGTACACAAAGTGGCACTCTGTCTAGCTCCCGCCTATACTTTCTTTGGCTTAAGGGCTTGTAAGTAAGCGTTTCACGGCAAGGTCTACACTCGTTGTATTTGGCGCATGTGACAAATAACATTTTATTTGGATACATCTCATTATTGTAATCCTTTTCTGAATATTCAATGAGGGTTGTTGACATCAACCACCTATATTCAATGGAGAGAGACGCTATGCTACTAGCCACATACCATGAATATGCATAGCCATCTCGAGACAACTCTGATAAAACACTTTATATCTAAAAGTTGCGTGTCCTACTTATATCAGCACACCCGTAACAACACAAAGCATTACAAAACTTCTATTCGATCAAATAAACCTCACGTAGCAAATAAGCCATTCATTTTATGTGGACCAAATTCAACACTCTTACATTGGCCTCCATACAAAAACTCCTTGCTTGGTGGGCGAAACAATGAAAAACGCCACCTGCTGGAGGGAGACAGATTTTCCGCTGAGTTGGGCCTTTTATTTTTTTTTATTTTTTTTAATTTTTTATTAACAAATATCAACAAACAAAAGAGGAATAGTCACATGCAAACAAGCATACATACAAACTATTTACATTGCCAGGAATCCTAAATAAGCAACTTATATTCATTAATAATACAACAAGTTTTAATTGCCTTTTTGTTTTTCATTTTAGTTAAAGTAGTGCCATATTGTTAAAATTCATTTATAAAGTGAAAAAATTAGGTTTTGAATTAGACTATTTGCATTTGTGACTATGAAATGTACCTAGTATTATTAGCAGTTGAATTAAATATACTACATCTTTATCTATGTCTGAAATAAATCATTATATCAAAACCATGAAATAGTACAACCGGTCCTATTTTTTTGTAACAAAATTCTGTATGTCAATCCAAAACATTGGACTTTAAATACAGGCAAAAAACACATGCAAAATGGTCTCCTCCATTCCACAGAAATCACATTTATAGTCAATATTCGGGTTGAATCTTTCCAAAACATGTTTCACAGGATAAATTCTATTTAACATTTTAAATGAAACTTCCTTTACCCTGTTACTGATACAATATTTATTAGCAATTTTCCATGCTTTCCCCCATTGTATATCACCATAGATATTTGACCAAAAGAATCTTGCTGAGGGAATTGTAGTATCACAAACAATATTCCTAATCTGTTTATTACTGCATATATCTTTGATGTTAATATTGCCAATTAATATATTTTCATGTAAATTTATGTTACTTACATCAACCACAGAGGAATTTAAAAGAGCGATACAACCTCCCTTGGAATCGCATCAAAAACAATTGCATATTCTTTCGGGGTTATTGGAATTTTAAACTTATCAAGAAATTCCCCATATGAGAGTAGAAATCCATCCTCATTCAGTAACTGACCAACCAAAATAATTTTGTTCTCAAACCAGTTATGAAAAAAAGAGACTTATTTTTAAATCATAAATCTTTGTTGTTCCACATAAAGTATCTGTGAGGGGAAAAATTGTGTTTATACGCTAACATCCAAGGTAAAATTGCCTGCTTAGGGAATTTGGCCAACTTTACTGGGATTTTATCAATATCAAAATTACATCGAAGCAAAAATTCTAAACCAGAAACAGTCAAATAAATACTTAGGGAAGACATTCCAAATACTGTTCTGATCTTAACATACTTCAGAATCCAATTTATTTTAAAGTATTATTTAGAGTTTTGAAATCTAAAACCTCAATACCTCCTTGTTCATGGGTATTAGTGAGAATATATTTTCGTAGATAGTGAGGCTTGTTCCTCCAAATAAAATTATAAATAATCTTATCTAAGTCCTTTACAATTTTAGGGGATAATTAAAGTGATAACGAGACATAAACTGATCTGGATAACCCTTCAGCTCTGGACAATAAAACCCGACCGTATAATGAAATATCTCTCAGCAACCAGAGGTTTAATTTCTTCTTTGTTTTCTCAATAATGGGGTTAAAGTTTAATTCACTCCTTTGTTTTTCATCTTTGCATATAACAGTTCCAAGATAAGTAACCTTATCTTTAATTGGGATACCATATACTTCCTGTAAAACACAATCCTTGAGTGGAAATAAGACTGACTTATTGATATTCATTTTCAAACCCGAAACTAAGGAAAAGTCTTCAATACAGGAAACTGCTTTAGAAACCTCATTCCTGTCTCTTAAAAATATGGTGGTATCATCAGCCAGTTGACATAGTTTAAATTCCTTGCCAAGTGCTGAAACACCTTAAATTCCCTTTCTTGATATGAAGAGCCATAATTTCAGTAACCAATAAAAATAAAAATGGACTAATTGGCCAGCCCTGCCTAATGCCACGGCCAAAATCAAATCTTTGGGATGTCCCGTGAGCTAATTTTACAGCGCTAGAACAACCACTATATAAAAAAAACTAATGTTCTACAGTGTCAAAAGCATTATAAAAATCAACAAACATAAGAAAACTATCATCAAGGATGAGGTCATTATAGTCAATCATATCTAAGATCAACCTGATGTTATTACTAATGTGTCGACCATGCATAAAACCAGATTGTTCTTCATGAATTATATGATGCAAGCCTTGTTTCACCCTCTTAGCAAATACAAGGGCAAATCATTTTCCATCATTATTCAACAGGCTAATGGGTCTCCAGTTGTCTATATAAAGAGTATCCTTATTAGGTTTGTGAATCAAAGTAATTACACCTTGCTTTAAGGAAGCCGGTAACTCCCCTTTTTCTATTGATTCTTGAAACATAGCAAGAATGAAATGAATCAATTTATCATTGAATGCTTTATAAAATTCGCTTATTAAACCATCATTTCCAGGGGACCTATTGTCCTTAAGGCTTTTAATAAAGTCTTTTATCTCAATTTCAGATAACTCATCATCACAAAACCTCTGAAATCATTATCTATCTTCTTAGCAATGTTTGCTACATTGTCTAAGAAAAGATCCATATTGGAAGTTGGCTGGGCTGATGTATACAGATTCTGATAAAACTGGGCAACATGCTGAGAGATTTCTTTTGGATTTTCATTGGGAGTATTATTAATCATTAATTTACATATGGAAGTCTTTTTGCCTGCCCTTTTTTCTAAATTAACGAAATATTTGTATTTTTCTCTCCCTCTTCCATCCATTTTCATCTTGATCTTACAAATGCTCCCCGGGCCTTTTCCTCGTACACAGCAAAAATTGGAGTGTTGAAATTTCAGGGTTAAACATTTCCGAGTTGATTTTCACTCCCAGAGTGTAATTTTAACACATTCTGATTTAAATGGTGTTCAGTGTTGGAGTTATTTGACAGAGTTGATCCGGTCAGTGTTAACCCAACTCCGCAGAGATGTAATTAAGCTCCGCCCATGCATTTCACTTCGTCGGTTGGAGACAGAGGAGACAAGTCGGCGCCATTTTCTCCCTCCCATGCAGTACTACACGGTAAGTGCAATTAACTCAAACTTACTGAAACAATTATAAATTGATGCTGAGAATTTCAGTATGAACAATGAAACATCTACAGAGAATATATGCCTAACAAAACCGTGTTTGTTGCCAGGTCTGAGCAGCAAATTTGTCCTGGTGATTAGCTAGCTAGAAGTGTATGGTAAGCTAGCTAACAGTTTGTTACTTAAACCGTCTCCAACTTTATCAATGATGATTTATTGAAAGGAAAAACAAAGCGTTATGTTTTTTTACTGTATAAAATCTTGTTTGAGGCAGGAGCTAACGTCTTTTCCCCCCCTTCACCAGTTAATTGTACTGAAATTACTAAGTTAAAGCTAAAGTACAAAATTAGCAGAAAATCGGGCTGTGACTGATATTAAACATTTATTAAACATTTAAGTGCTTCATTAAATACTGATGAGTCAATGCATAAGCAGCATTTTAATATCTCAGTCACAGCGCGATTTTCTGAAAATTAGTACTTTTTCCAACAGTGCAGGTCACAGAATCTGATGGGTCACCAAAAATGGTGTAACACTGTCGACTTAGCTTTAATCTTTATCGTTCTTCCTTTAAATGTTTATTTACTTTGTCAAACTTCCTTGCATGTCTCAGTCAAAATGCTGGTCCAGGTGAAGTACAGCCAACAGCAGAAATATGTGAAGCTGGATGAGGATGAAGGACGGTTTGACTGTATGCAATTCCATGAAAACGGTTAGCATGGCTTTAAAAACTCGTTGTGCAAGCTCCTTAATGTTGTCGATTCTGATTTTCTTTACATGCCTTTATCAGACTCTTTTATACGGTAAATGGGGTTAAATTGCTAATCATTTTCAGTTCTGTAATGTGTGCTTCATAGAGTGTAAAGTATTAATATACACCAAAACAGTCACGAAAAAAAGCCAATCATCAATTTGGACTTAAGGGGGAATGGGTTATGTGAGGGAAAATGCTCTAGGTCTATTTAAGGGTTATACAGTGTGTATTCAACGTGAAGAGTTATTGGCTGTGAGGCAAGAAACAGTGCTGACTTCAAAGGCACATTCAGTTTGACCTTACTATCTTTTCCAGTCATTGAGAGATTTTGCCTGCCACCTGATGCAAAAGTTATATACAAGGATGCAACAGGGACAGAAGTTGATGCAGAAATATTCAGCGACCTCGTTGGACAAGGCAATGTGGTGCTGACACTATTCTCAGATCAGGGTGAGATATCAAGGCAGGTATAATAAAGAACTTTACACCTTACATAATATAATTATTTGCATTTTTTCTATTCCTTTAGAATTCTCTGATTTCTCCTTGTCTTCTGCTTCTGAGACGTCTGACTCAAGCTTCAGCTCAAGTGCATCAACTATAATCCTAGATGATGTCCCTAGCAAGAGACAAAGAATTGAGGATACACATGATGCTGTGTCTGCTGAACAGGTTTCTTAATGCTTTCACATTTTTTCACTCTGAGTCTCTAGAAAAGCTATTTATCACCATGTTTTGTATTGTAATGTTTTTGTTTTGTATTAGTTGATTGAAGCTGTGCTAAGAGGCAAGTCTGGGGGTGAAGAAGTACTACAGGAGTACCAAACAACAGAAACCCTAACAGATGCTGCAAGAAGAAAAATGGTTAACATCCTGGTGGCTTACATGATTGACAATCATGGGTATGTTTGTTTCACATTGTTTTTATTTGTACCAGATAACTGCATGGCCATTGCATAAATGTACTAATTTAATATCTCCTCTCAGGCACCGCCCCACTAAAGCAATCAGAGAAGATTATGCGCGTGGGATAGTGATGTTGTTCCCTTCCCTCAAGGATCCATACTCCAAGAAGGGCTATGTAATAGGCATTATTATTGTTAACTCTCATGTCATGTTGTGACACACAACTGTGTGGATGAATTGAATTCCGTGAGATTTCTCATGAGCCTGGTATGACAACGCATTTATTTTCTTTTTTTCCATTTCAGGAACACTTCTATGATGCTGCAAGCAGCACAGGATACATTTCTGGCGTCTGAAAACAGTCCAGAGGAAGATTCGTCGAGGATCTGCACTGCTACCAAATAGCCCAATTGACTTTTCTCCAGGGGGCCCAAATTTCCAAAGGACTGTTAATGTTGAAAGGCAGCTTGATGGTGATGCTTGCCAAGAGGCCATGTCTTTGCTCAACCATACCACAGACAATTCCCTGATTTTTCCAGAAGATGAAAGAGACCTTTCAGCACCGTCAGAAGCTCGTTAATGACCCAGGCAGAAGTGTTGATATCCTCTCCAGCTTCCCAAGATTCCTGGATACAAAAGGATTGGTAAGTTTGGGATGAGATGTTTAGAATGGCTTGAAATTTGAGTGTTTCCTGAAGTAGTAGTAGATGAATATCTTCTTTCTTAAAGGTGGACCAAGACTTCACTCTCCTATTTGATGGCGACACATCCTCCAGGCTTCTTCAGAAATGGGATTTGTTCTTCAAGCCAAATGTCATAAAAGAGGCTAAGCGGCTCACCTCAACACCAGAGTTGCGTCGCTTGGTGCAGTCAGCAGAAAGTCCCCCAGGAAGTGATCTTGATGAGCCAACAAGTGAGTTTTTTAAATATTTTTTATAAATTTGCTATAATTGCAGTTAAATTATAACTGCAATAATATTTCATTTGTTTATTCTGTGTATCTCTGAACGTTGATCTGATTTTTGGGATAAATGTGACTAATAGATGGATGACTGTTTAAAACGTTCTCATAATGCCTCCCTGTTCTCATTCAAACTTTAAAAGTATTACATTTGAAGAGTTTTCAGTTAATTCTTGTGACTCTTTGTCCTCAGCCTACGACCAAGAAATGGCTTCCCTGTTGTTGCTGTTACATCTCCTTCCACCACCTCCAGGGGGACTGAAGTCTCCAAACATTAGTGCATGTGATGCAGTTGAGACTTGTTGTCTTTCATAAGGTAATTATATTATTAACGTGATTATAATAATTTGTCACGTCACCATCTTAGCCACATATGTAAATGAGGGTTGTTAAAAAGTGGATGGAATTGTAATTAAGTCTTCATTCCCATCTTGCACTAGCCAATGAAAGCTGTTTGAATAATCACTTCTATAATGTAGTTTTCTCTGGCTGCACATTATTCTTGTCTAATTTTCAGTTTTCTGATCTCAACCCTAGTCATGCTGCAGTTTGGAGGAGCATCTCCGCAACCAGCAGAATCGGCAGCCGTACCTCCTCGCTGTTGGGCGTCAGGAGAGCAAGATTGAGAGCTTCTACATCACAATGGATAAGCGTCTCATCCCATTTAAGGCAAACCGTTTAATTCATTGAAGTATTTCCATGTTTGTAATAACTATTCATTTGATATCATGCATGATCTTCTTGAGGGTGTGGTTCAGTATGAGATCAAATTGCTTTTTGGATATCTCACGCAACACTATGTCAGAACAGGACTTGCTTTCCAGGATTTATTGTTTTGATTATGGATTTTTAGAATGAAAAAATCTTCCTACAAAGATTATTTTGGAGAGTTTTGGCAATGGCATTGGTTTGAATTCTATTCAGACATTGTCTTGTGAAAAACATCCCACTGTTTGACATTATTCCTGCAGGAAACAAAAACTGGAATTTGTTACTGTTGTTACTTCAAATAATGAACATAGTTTTTTCACCTTCTCTCACTCTAGGTATGACAATATATTTAAAGCATTTGATTGTTGACCACCACAAACTATTTAAGCACTTGTATCCACATAGAAACTTGATACCTAAGCATCATTTTATGATCCATTACCCATCTTCTATAAGGAAAATTGGCCCCTTATTATATACGTGGTGTATGAGGTTTGAGGCCAAACACAAGCTGTTTAAAGATTGTTTTAAAAAAATTCAAAAACATAACCAAATCGCTTGCTAAAAAGCATCAGATGGCCATTGCTTATCACTGGGAAACCACCCTCAAACAAAATGAGTATGGGCCAATTAAATCTTTTCTCTTCAGAGATGAGAATGTCGTCAACAATGAAATGCTTGAAATTATCTTGTCAAAAGATGTTTTCTCAACTAGTTGGGTTAAAGTTGATGGTGTAGAATATAAAGCTGGACTAGTTATTTGCAGTGCAATGGAAGAAGACATGCCAGTCTTTTGTCAAATAAGTGATGTACTTTTGGTTGAAGATCATATTTTTCTTTTGACAAACAAGCTATTTACAGAGAATTTTGATGACCATCATCATGCATTCAGAGTATTACGAAGTGTGGAAAGATGTCTACTAAAAATGTCTGAGCTTAAATTTCATAAACCGTTTGATATTCAAAGCTCATACAATGTTTCAGATGAAAGTATGTACATTATACCTTCATTCACAATGTTTTAATTCAACTGACTGCAAGGGAGAAGGCACAAATAAATGTTTGACAATGATTGTTTATTGTGATTCATTATTATTATAAGTATATATTTAATTAAATAATATTGAATAAATTAACAATTCATTTTAACATTTTTTCAGTGTAGATAATTAACACTTTAGGGAGTGAAATTAACACTACCCAAATAGTTAATAAAAATGAACACTACCCAAATAGTTAATAAAATTAACTCGGAGCAGTGTTACTTTAACTCTGTTTTGCGAGTTAAAGAAGGAACTCTGGCAGAGTGTTAAATGTTTAACTATTTTGAAAGTGTTAATTTAACTCTGGAGAGTGTGGACCTATATAAACCCTCAAAAAGTGTTGAAATCAACTCTGTGGGAGTTAATTCAACACTGGACTTTTTGCTGTGTAGATACAGTCTTACTTGCATTTGCAATGATGATAGCTCCAGTAATTCCTGATTAGTTAGTTCACTTTTTTTTAATAATTATAATCCATTATTCCCTTTATGATGTCATATTCTTTCTCTCTCTTGGCACGAGCAATTTCTTTCCCCATTGAAATAGCCAAAAGCCTTATAATCAAATTTCATTAGCTCCCAGTAATTTCCAAACGGATTCATAACACAGGCACAATTCCAGTATTTATCATTAATTCCTGCTACTTCCTTCTTAAATACTTCATTCTCTAGTAAAGTCTTGTTCATTTTCCAGTAACCTTTAGTAACTTTTTTTATTGACAAACCATGCATATTTATCTTTATTGAGATCCCTTTGTGGTCTGTTAAAATCGATGGTTCAATCGAGACTGTATCAACCTTGTCAGCCATATCTTCAGATATCAGACAGAAATCAATACGGGATCGTATAGATAAATCTTTAGTACTCCATGTAAACATAATCTTATCTGGGTTCTTATGTCTCCAAATATCTAGAACACCTAACCTTAGACATATATTCCTTATCTCACAAAGATAATTGCTATCCTTATGAGGCCATCTATCTAGATTATCATGTAATACTGTATTACAATCTCCACCACATATTACTTTGGCCAATGGAAATTTAGACATAATTTTACTTATTTTCCTCTCAATGTCTCTAAATAAAATACAGTTACTTGACTTGTTATAGGAAGCATAAGTATTTACAACAATGAATTGAATGTGGTTGACATCTACCAATAGTATAATCCATCTCCCTGTATTATCTGCTTCATGACTCAATATATGACCCTTAAAGTTGCCTTTTAAAATAGCGACACCTGCTGACCGATTTAGTATCAAATGAAAACCAAATATCATTCCCCCATTGACACTTCCAAAACGCATTATCTGTGGAACAGGCATGAGTTTCTTGAATGAAATAAAAGTCGGCACTCTTACCCTTACAGTACAAAAATAAAGATTTCCTTTTCAAAATATTACGGATTCCCCTGGCATTAATAGAAAAAACAGAAATGGACATTTACTATCACAGTTATTGTATGAACAATATTAAACTTGTATACATTCACATGAATCGGATTCTCACAAAAAGAAAAGTTCTTACTAGTTGCAAATAAAAACAGTCCTTTGCACCACGCAAGTGGTTGACCTAAATTATATATATATATTTTTTGATACAATTGCAAATAACATTGTACCATAGATTGGTAAAACAAATAGCTATCAAGCTAACATTAAGTGTAATTTCCCTGCCGTAAAAAATATATATATAAAAATATATAAAAAAAGGCTCACACAAACAATGCTCTTTCTTCAAGAAATATAAAGTGTTGCAAATAAAACTCAGTCCTGCACAACTCACTCAATAAATCCAGCAGTCAACAAGCTAGGCGTCACGCGTGAATTTCCCTTCCATTAACAAAAGCCTTAGCTCCGCAAAGTATGCACTTTTCCCTTCCTTCCTTGCTCTCTCAATCATCGGCCACAGACGATTCCGAGCTTCTTTGTCAAACGCTGTCAGATCCTCCTTGAACCTCAGGTTGTTCTTCTTTAAATAGTAATTTTTCTTTGCACTTTTCCATGTCATATCCCTCGCTGTCCTGGAGATGAATCTCATGATCACTGGTTGTGGTGGCTGGTTGTTTTCCCCATCTCTCAGCCTACCCAGGCGGTGCACTACATCCAGAGAACCTGCAACAACATTTCGCTCCTCCTATTGCCTTGCAAAAGTCCTTCACTCTTGCTTTGATGTTCTCGTCAGATTTTTCTGCTATTCTATAAATTCTAAGATTCCATCTCCGACTATACCGGTCATTCTCGTTTACCTTTGACTCCATTTCAGTGAGTTTCTTCTCCTGCTTTGCAACCTGAATGTTCAATGTTGCGTTGTGCTGCTTCAGAGTTTTTACTTCCTCAACACTGAAATCAATTGATTTCTTCAGGTTAACGATACTGATAGTGTTCTTTTTCACCAAATCCATGATGTCATCTGCGCTCTCTTTGATTTTAGCAGTGAGGATGCGGACGATGTTGTCCTGTAGCTGGCTCATTGATGGTTCACTTCTCAGCTTCTTTGGAAGTTGCTCCTTGGTTGGGGTTTTTGGGTATGGATCACATTCACCCCCCTTTTTTACACTGCAAGCATATGAGTGAGTTTCAACAATGCCTCTTTTCTCCGTGAAAGTTTCAACATCCATTATCTCAGCAACAGTTTGGTCATGTCCTGATTCCGTGCTACAAGCTATGAAGATATTAGAAGGCTAAGTTAACTACACACGCTGAAACTTTTCGATAGCTAGCTTGTTCGTTGGAAATCGTCAAAAATATATTTCAATGGTTTGATTAATTACAAAATTATTCAAAATAGCTACATTGTATGGTTAGATTTCATTTTTTGTGGAAAAAACAAATTGCAACTGCAGTCTAAAACTATAAACTTTGTGAGAAAACCCTAAAATCGTTCCTCACTCTCTCATGATGCCATCTTGAGCACCCGCCACCGCCTCCCGCTGAGTTGGGCCTCTCTCACTGCAGTCAAACATCATGACACTCTAATCACATGATCTAGGACTCATTGCATCTTTAAGTGCTAAAATATCACATTTTGCAACACAGCTTTTGTGAATTGGAAAATGAGACTATAGAGCATTTATTCTGAGATTGTTTACATAGTGAAATATTTTGGACAGATATGAAAATATATATTAGTGATAAAATGGGTAAACGTATAAGCATTACCAAATGTGATGTTCCTTTTTATTTTACATACACATAGTGATTGCCAATACAGTGTGAATTTACTAATTTCATTGCAAGTTCATGGGTAAACAACTATTTTCAATATTTTTATAATCGATTTACAATATTATATAACATCCCAAAAATATATAAATACCAAATTGTCAAAGTAGTGTCTACAGTATTTGTAAAAATGTAACTTGTCTAAAGCATAATACTTTTTGTGTCTCTGGATTTATTTATTTTATGTTTTTTGTTATGTATGATATCTGTATATTGTTTTGTACAATGTTCGTGTAATGCAATAAAAAAACAATTCACCTGATCACATTTTTGAGAAGTTCATGCAATCGACAAATAGGCGCACGTCGGCAATAGTACTGTTTGTCCCTCTTGATTCGCTGTAGCCTGTAGGTGTTACTTCCTCAAAATAGTCTGAATTCATTTTTACGTTTTTTGTCTAGGAGGTTTTAGTCGTGCAATTTTACATCTAACCAAGATGTTTTGGTGCAGTATTTTTCAGGTGAAAACATTTGCATGAAAACGAGTCTCTCCTTCAAAGACAACAAAACGTTTGGTTGAAGGATCCCTCAGACTGGGTGTAGACTACAGCTACGAACTTCCGCTTGCCCCGAAAAAAATAAATTGTGCGCACAAACCATAGAAATTGAATGAATAGAAAAGACATGGAATATCATGGGTACACTTGCAATGGCTGCCTGGTATTGTGACGCAATAATTTACATGGTACAGTAGAATGTTAATTTAACTTATGCTAACTGATGTGGCTCCAGCAATGGAATGTAATTTATTTTATGTCCTTTGAGTTGCTAAAACAAATCACAGCCCAAATTGATGGGTACACTTCCGGCTTTGCTACTATGGGTACACTTGCAATGGCCGCCAGCCCATCCATTATGCATAATTCAATTGAATGGGGATAACCGTTCTATTCATTCTAGTGCTATGGCACGAACAGCCGGGAAAAAACATTGCAGAAGACCAAAACGTCACAAAATGTCGTCATAATATATGCAGGAACTGTTTCGCATGGGAAGCACTACCATGATAATTTAGCGAAACAGATGGGATGTAGAACACGGGCCTGTGAACATTGTCTTCATATGAATTTGACTCTTGTGAATCAGTCGGTCGCATAGAAAAATTATTTTCTAAATGCTCGAACAGCTCTTGAATCGAGTCTAGCAGGTAATCCATATTCATCCGCTTTAGATGCCTCACCAACCTCAGTCAATCAGCAACGGAGTACCCGGATGGGACTGTCATGGCCGCCGTCGCTGAACTGCAAGGCTGAAGAGAAAAGGAAGGTAAATTAATCAACAGTAAACCCCCTTTCAACTGTAATTTTAGCAGTCAAGAATGTCTAATTTCTAACCATATATTTCCATTATGAGGTGTTATTTCTCGAGTGGGTAAGCTCTATTTTTGTATTCCAATAACCGGTTACACCAAAGTCGCAACGTAAAGTAATTATATCAGTATCAAGGATGAAGTTGGTTAGTTAAGCAACGTTAGCTAGAACAGTGGGAATTCGCAAGACAAACATTGTTTAATGCTGCCTTACACTGGTTTTGTATACGTCCACGTTTCTCAAAGTTGGATAATGTAGAGGCTCTATAGATGGGTTGGTTGTTTAGCAACAAAAATGAGATGCGCCCAACCCATGGGGCAAAACGGATGAGGTTGGCTTAGATTGTTGACAACGTGTAAGCTATATTTTGTCTCCACTGTGTATTGAAAACATACATTTGCACAATGACCACTTGTTGTTTCACAAATACATCGTTAGTTGTTCATTAGCTAGCTATTGAACTAGAATTTTAGCCTTATTAGCATTGACATTAAATCAGTCAAAACGAGACATGGGATCAATAGCAATTTGAAACGAGCCACTTACGATTCACCACATGGCAGTTTCTTGACATTTTGCAAGCAATCTAGCCATCCAGAATCACAACATGGAAGCGCGCACATCGTTTTTTGTGACATTGTCAGGCAACCCATCTGTAGGATAGCTTAGCCTCCTCGCGAACCAGTTCAGTATGTTTTTACGTTCTGGGACGTTCAATTAAATGGAAACGGTGCTATACTGATCGACCAGTTGAAAAATGGGGAGGGGTTGGGGAAGATGTCAGCATGGTCACTTGTCCAGTTCAAAACAACTGGGAATCCGGAACTCTCCGACTTCAGTGGGTTCAAGACAACTGAGGGGGATCACTGACTTTATGATTTGACCTAGTTTTTTTTCCCGAGTTCCCAGTTGTCTTGAAAGCTCCAACTGCCCTATAAATACATCACTCATTGCCTCAAGCCACACACACCAAACGGGAGCAAACTGTGTTCAATAACGTTTTGGAAAAACGTGTCGCTCACAACAAACCGTTCCGAAATGTAGCAAACGTTCAAGCGAACTGAACGCACCTCTGGCTTCCCTATAACGGGATGCCTGGGGCTATGCCATGGCAGAAATCGGCTAAAGATGGGTCAGAACCTAGTGTAAATCAGTGACTCCTCCTAACACGTCAAACCAATCAAATGCCTTGCATGGCAGAGCTCCGAAGGTGCTCACCAGATTAGTGCCATAGGAGAAACAGTGCTTGAGGATTAAAATGTCTACAAAACACTGGTAACAAAACATTTCAGTTCGTTTACAGCACGCTGGATTTCACAGCTTTTCTCTGTTATTTTGAGATGCGCTAAAGCTGCAGCAAGAGGGGAGAAATGGTCGACAATGCTGGCCATATCAATATTTTCTAATTTTGCCGTTTCTAAAGTGATATTTAGCTCTAAAGGCTAGCATCAGGGACAAGAAGTAGCTAGCCACAATGAGGTTTGTTTTGAGGAAAGTCAGCTAACCTTGTAAGCTACCTAGGTATAACTAACTAAAGTTACATTTCTGTCATGATTATAAAGCCAACAAAATGTTCATAAAAACAGTATTATTAACATAAAAGTTTAGGTGTGTTAGCCCAGTCACTATTTTATCCAGGGTCAGTGATACATAACGCAACCATTTACTGTTTTGCATGTAACATTGCTAAAATGAATGAAATGAACCTCATAAAATGTTACCTATAATGCTAATCTCCTGTAGCCTAGTTGTCATCTCGTTATTTTCATACTGTAAATTACAAGGGTTGGATTTGCACTAAGCTATTTTTTGTCAGCACTAAAAAGGCATGTACAAAATCTGGTATATTGTGATATGTGATTAAGCAACATTGATACTATATAATTTGGAATAATAGTTTAACTCTTAAAAGGTGCAATAATGCAGAAATCGCTCTGCCATTTCCTGGTTGCAAAAGTTAATGGTTCGCCTAATTTCAGTTTGTGACAAAACAAGCAAGTATAGTGTACTTAAGATAATCACTGTACCATCTAAACTGCTGTGAAATGTATTTTCCATAACCAAAAATAATTTATTTCAGCTGATTTGAAGCTGGTGTACCAAAGTAAGACACTAAAACTAAACTTTCACTGGAAGCATAAAAATAATGCAAGTTACATATTGCAGCTTTAAAATAACTTTAAACACATAAAATAATCAACACATCACTTCAAAATGTGCAAATAAGCAAATAACTTGTATGTCAGATTAGACATCTTCGTGTAAACAACAATAGATAATTGAGTAGGAACAAGTAGGCTATTATGACTAAAGCGTAATTTCAGGTAAAAAAACGACATACCAGCGGTGACCAACCTTGCGCCACAATCTACTGGGTGAGCAGACTTCTATTCCAGCCCAGCAATAGTACTCTTGATTGTCATCTCATTAGATTTGATAAATTGAATCAGGTGTGTTATTTGCTGGGCTGAAACAGAACCCTGGTTCGATCCTGGGAGTCCTATAGGGTGGCGCTCAATTGGCCAAGTGTCGTTTTGGTTTGGCTGTGTAGGCCGTCATTGTAAATAAGAATTTGTTCTATACTGACTTGACTAGTAAAATAAATTAAAATTATAATAACTATAGGATACACCTGTCTCTTGGGACATCTCTCTTCATCTGATAACAGGCTTTCACAGCTTTCCATATCAAGGGACAGAAAACATCACAAAGAAACAGGCTTCATTATACTCAAATTAGACGGCACTGAATATTATGTTGCTGTTATCGCTCGGTCCTCAGTTTTCCTTCCATGGACTGGCACTGGAGAATCTTTTCATGATGTCCTCCCACAAAATGACCTGCCCTATCCAGTACAGTAGCCTACACTCTCCCCTTACTGAAAGCTGGAGCTGCAAATTCACCTTCTTCCTTATTTTTATTTGTTTATTTTTTTCTTGAACCTTTTTAACTAGGCAGCTTCCATGGCTGTTATCTACAAATGCATTTGGAGACTTTTTAATTTACAATGATAGCTAGCTAATAGGAAGTTGGCTACCTGATGACATTTAATTCACTTAGCTAAACAGTGTACAGTTAGCTTTTTACAAAATAGTGGGCAATCCTCACTGTTTTTGGTAGTAGCAAAGCGCAGCCATCTGGATGAATGCAGACTATGAAAAAAGTTGGTTTGTCACCAGAGCGGTTTAGAATGTGTTGTGACGTTTGACTTTATCAGCAGGGCCTAAAATTCACTTTTTCTTTCACCAGCCACAGTGGCTTTTCATTTTTTCTTTTTACCGAAGTATCAGATGAGACAAAAAGGTTCAGTGTATGTGTGAGAGAGGTCTCTTTGCTATCAGTTGAAGCAACAGATTCAAACTAACATTGAAAAACAACCTAGCTTGTGAACAAAACCTTGTAAATAGCCAAGAAACATTGACAAAGTCTCACTTTGCTGACTTTAGTAAATTAGACCAACTTTTATGCCTGTGCCAGCGCCTCCAAAAATGTATCTATCAGTGCTTCACTCAGTGCGCAAAGCTGTTGATACGTGAGGTGGTTGTACGATTTGTATTTCTTTGTGCCATTAGCAGCTATGAAACAAAACAGCAGAAACACTTTGAAAACAGCTACTTAAGCATTTTTCTGCTACAAATCGCAACTCGCACATACTTGACTTTTGACTCTTTTTATTCACAAATACGAATGTAATGCTCGCACTGTAGAGCCCTGCAAATTGACCACCTGCCAACGTGACTGGCGAAGTAGACATTCTTACCCACCAATACCTAAATCTATCCGCATTTGGCGGGTGTTCATTTTCATGCCTTGTTTACCAGCGTAATCAACTTTTAAATTTCAATAAATATATATTGCAGACTGTCAACCACACTTGATATCTTGAAAACGAACACTTGACACTAGTATAGGCAACAACAACCCAGACAGAAAACAGTGAAGTACATAACATATACAGCACCCCTTCTATGTGAGTGTGGGGGGAGGATTTTTTAAAATGTAGCATCCAATCAAAATCTTGCTGCTGGGAGCCAGCAGACCGTTCAAACCGTTTATGCAATATGCAATTCTCCAGACCTCCAAGGGAGACTAAGGCTCAGGGCTGTTCCAGAGTAAAAAAATAAAATAAATAAATCTTAGTTGACCGAGAGTCGTCTGTTCTTTCGACCAATCGTTTGGTTGAAGTTTTTAAACTGATTTTTCCATATATAGGATGTCTGTGTTTTAATCAGATCAACTGTATTCACTGAGCTTGTCTGATGCTTTAAGCGCACTGTTTGATTAAATAATTAAGACGCACACACATTACTAGAGGTAGTCCGACTGCAGTTGATTTGATTGTGCTGGTCGGACTCAGACTTGCTGCACTGTATATAATTGTTTTCTTCTTCGAATAAATCACCCAGAACATCAAGTGTTTATCACGGTCCTTGTTGCAATGTAATTACAGCCGTTTCTGACTGAAAAGTTCTGATACCGAAATCCCTAATTTGTTTAGGAAAAACATTCCCTGTTCCCTTAACCATTGCTCTCTTTACATGACACATGTATGCTTTGCAAGCACGTGACCAATAGGGCCTGACCTATAGCATATCATAATCACATCAAAATGGTTATAACAAACTCAACACCGTAACTAGAGGTCGACCGATTATGATTTTTCAATGTCAATACCGATTATTGGAGGACCAAAAAAAGCCGATACCGATTAATTGGCCGATATTTTTTTTTTTTTTTTTTTTTTTATTATTATATATATATTTTTTTTACTGTATTTATTGATTTTAATTAATGACAATTACAACAATACTGAATGAACACTTATTTTAACCTCTTACATCTAGACGTTCCGCTAGCGGAACACCTGCTCCAATATCCAATGATGGGCGTGGCGCGAAATACAAACTCCTCTAAAATCCGAAAACTTCCATTTTTCAAACATATGACTATTTTACAGCATTTTAAAGACAAGACTCTCGTTAATCTAACCACACTGTCCGATTTCAAAAAGGCTTTACAGCGAAAGCAAAACATTAGATTATGTCAGCAGAGTACCCAGCCAGAAATAATCAGACACCCATTTTTCAAGCTAGCATATAATGTCACAAAAAACAAAACCACAGCTAAATGCAGCACTAACCTTTGATGATCTTCATCAGATGACACTCCTAGGACATTATGTTATACAATACATGCATGTTTTGTTCAATCAAGTTCATATTTATATCAAAAACCAGCTTTTTACATTAGCATGTGACGTTCAGAACTAGCATTCCCACCGAACACTTCCGGTGAATTTACTAAATTACTCACAAAAAACATAATTATTTTAAGAATTATAGATACAGAACTCCTTTATGCAATCGCGGTGTCCGATTTTTAAAATAGCTTTTCGGTGAAAGCACATTTTGCAATATTCTGAGTAGATAGCCCGGCCATCATGGCTAGCTATTTTGACACCCACCAAGTTTGGTACTCACCAAACTCAGATGTACTATAAGAAAAATTGGATTACCTTTGCTGTTCTTCGTCAGAATGCATTCTTTACCGGAGAAAAATACCAAAGAATGCGCTTTCTTCCACGCTCTTGGAAACACTACAGCCAAAATGGGAGCCACCTAGAAAAAGTACAATTTCTCCCTCAGTTTTCCAAAACCAGGCTGAAACTCTTTCTAAAGACTGTTGACATCTAGTGGAACCCCTAGGAACTTCAGTCTGGGAGGACTTGGCCTTATAATAAAGTGATAGCCATTGAAAATAGCGGTAGGCCGAATTTTTTTTTTTTGGGGGGGGGGGTTTGTCCTCGGTTTCGCCTGCCATATCAGTTCTGTTATACACAGACATTATTTTAACAGTTTTAGAAACTTTAGAGTGTTTTCAGGGCCAGAAGCATATCCAAGCTTCTGGGCCAGAGTAACAGGCAGTTTACTTTGGGCACGCTTTTCATCCGGATGTCAAAATACTGTCCCCTACCCAAGAGAGGTTAAGAACATGACAATATTTGAGTCAGTGAGCACAACGGTCAGTAAAATGCATTCCATCACAGCGTTGCCCCGGTCTATAGTTTACTTACATTCCAAGAGATATATTTTATTTATTTATTTCATTAGTCCATGGTTGAAATAGCTGACATGTAAAACATTTTGGGGCTATCAAGTTTTCAACATGTATTACTCTCAAAACACAGAAATGCAGCCGGTATGATGAATAATGAGTCATATGATGCAAAATGTATCATACTGGCTGTATTTGTGGGCATGATTTGAAAGCTTGCTTTATTGCCAACATGACTAGCTAAGCCATACAATATGGTCTTAGTGTTAGACTTTCACAAGGCATTTCAAAGAAATGGATCGTATTTTGTTGCATTTAGAAAGGAGTAATGAGTGCATTCAGGTGCGTGTGTCCTGGTGAATTTTCTTCATAATCAACAAATGGGCTCATTCTGTTCAGAACAACCCAAGTTATGACGCCATGTCTGGGACTCACGCGTTTGGCTTGCTTGCTACATCGTAGCTGTATTTATTACTGTCCTCAATATCTCATCTTTCAAAATACATAGTCATTTTAATTTACCTTGTTTCCCTCACTCGGACAACAAAACATTTGCTAAAGTTCCCCAATTACCGGGGAGGATGGGGGCAACTTCTTATCGCGCACAGTGCTTAAGTTCACAAAGGCCATCAGTCAAAACCCATACAGCGCTGTAAAGCGCAGAGCCAGAGTTCTGATGTCATGTATAGCATGTTACTGTACAGCCACTACGTTCAAATATAGGCACTTATTAGTGCTCAAATCCGCCATTTTCAACCCTTACAGTGCATTCGGAAAGTATTCAGACTCCTTGACTTTTTCCACATTTTGTTACATTACAGCCTTATTCTAATACCCCATAAAAACAGTTTTTTTGAAATTTTTGCAACTGTATAAATAATAAACTTAAATACCTTAGACTCGAAATTAAGACCAGGTGGATTATTTTTCCATTGCTCATCCTTGATGTTTCTGCAACTTGATTCCACCTGTGGTCCACCTGTGGTAAATTCAATTGATTGGACATGATTTGGAAAGGCACACACCTATCTATATAAGGTCCCACAGTTAGCAGTGCATGTCAGAGCAAAAACCAAGCCATGAGGTCGAAGGAATTGTCCATAGTGCTCCAAAACAGGATTGTGTCGAGGCACAGGGGAAGGGTACCAAAACATTTCTGCAGCATTGAAAGTCCCCAAGAACGCAGTGGCCTCCATTCTTAAATGGAAGAAGTTTGGAACCACCAAGACTCTTCCTAGAGATAGCCGCCCAGCCAAACTGAGCAATGTGGGAGAAGGACCTTGGTCAGGGAGGTCACCAACAACCCCATGGTCATATTGACAGAGCTCTAGAGTTCCTCTGTGGAGATGGGAGAACCTTCCAGAAGGACAACAGCAATGCAGCACTCCACCAATCAGACCTTTATGGTAGAGTGGCCAGAGGGAAGCCACTCCTCAGTAAAAGGCACATGTCAGCCTGATTGGAGTTTGCCAAAAGGCACCTAAATGACTCTCAGACCATGAGAAACAATATTCTCTGGTCTGATGAATCCAAGATTGAACTTGTTGGCCTGAATGCCAAGCGTCACATCTGGAGGAAACCTGGCACCACCCCTACGGTGAAACATGCTGCTGGTAGCATTATGCTGTGGGGATGTTTTTCAGCGGCAGGGACTGGGAGACTAGTCAGGATCGAGGGAAAGATGAACGGAGCAAAGTACAGAGATCCTTTTTTAAATTAATTAGTTTAACCATCTTTGAAATGCAAGAGAAAGGCCCAGGCACAATTTAAATGTTGGACACTAGATGGCAGCAGTGTATTTGCAAAGTTTTAGACTGATCCAATGAACCCTTGCATATCTGTTCAAAATGTTGTATCAAGACTGCCCAAATGTGCCTAATTGGTTCATTAATACATTTAAGTTCCTAATTAAGCGCACTCCTCAAACAATAGCATGGTATTATTTCAGTGTAATCGCTACTGTAAATTGGGCAGTGCAGTTAGATTAACAAGAATTTAAGCTTTCTGCCCATATCAGATATGTCTATGTCCTGGGACTTTTTTTGTTACTTACAAACTCATGCTAATTACTGTCGTAGCGTGACAATCATTAAATGTGAAGGGTGTTATATTATCAAATCAGTTCTCTGTGTAATTATTCCTTACATGATTAAACTATTCATGTAAATTCTAATTAACTGGGAAGTCGGGGCACCACAGGAAAATGTTTTTAAAGAGTCTATTTCCCAAATTAACTCTTAAGATATTTTCATATCTTATCGATTACAGATTTATATTAATGTATTATTACCTCATCAGTCTCATTCCTGAACGTCGCAAACCCTTGGATATCTGCACGAACCCTAGCATAAATTATGAATCAGCAAAATACAAATTGGCATGATTATTTATTTACTAACTAATCAATTACATAAACACACACACACAGGAGATCATACATACATTAGATAGTAGATCATACATCAACTGTGGAAAGGGGTGTTCCATGACATTTGGGTATAATGTATGTGCTCACGAGGGCGTGGCCACTGACTGGATAAACTTTACATGAAAAAAAAAGAAATTCTCATTTAGAAGACTAAAGTCACATTTAATCATGTAAGATCCACAACATTTAGATATAAATCTGCTAAATACATTGTGAAATCAAATCAAATCAAATTTATTTATATAGCCCTTCGTACATCAGCTGAAATCTCAAAGTGCTGTACAGAAACCCAGCCTAAAACCCCAAACAGCAAGCAATGCATGTGAAAGAAGCACGGTGGCTGGGAAAAACTCCCTAGGAAAAACTCCTGAGAAAGGCCAAAAACCTAGGAAGAAACCTAGAGAGGAACCAGGCTATGAAGGGTGGCCAGTCCTCTTCTGGCTGTGCCGGGTGGATATTATAACAGAACATGGTCAAGATGTTAAAATGTTCGTAAATGACCAGCATGGTCAAATAATAATAATCATAGTAATTGTCGAGGGTGCAACAAGCACGTCCGGTGAACAGGTCAGGGTTCCGTAGCCGCAGGCAGAACAGTTGAAACTGGAGCAGCAGCATGGCCAGGTGGACTGGGGACAGCAAGGAGTCATCATGCCAGGTAGTCCTAGGGCTCAGGTCCTCCGAGAGAAAGAAAGAAACAAAGAGAGAATTAGAGAGAGCATATTTACATTCACACAGGACACCGGATAAGACAAGAGAATACTCCAGATGTAACAGACTGACCCTAGCCCCCCGACACATAAACTACTGCAGCATAAATACTGGAGGCTGAGACAGGAGGGATCAGAAGACACTGTGGCCCCATCCGATGATACCCCCGGACAGGGCCAAACAGGCAGGATATAACCCCACCCACTTTGCCAAAGCACAGCCCCCACACCACTAGAGGGATATCTACAACCACCAACTTACCGTCCGAAGACAAGGCCGAGTATAGCCTTGAAAGCCCTTAAAGTTACAATGTTGCCATTATAACGTCTTTGATGTCACCACACATTAAATGTTTGACATGATTATTGTTTAAATACCCATGGATTATTCCAACTGGTTGGAATACAGAAATATTGTTACATTATTCAACCTTTTGAGGTTATCGTACTGCGAAGTCTTTCTCTGTGGTAACAAAGGGATTCTCAACTTACATTTTGGCAGAGTGGGGAAAGGAGTTTTGTTTTTTTGTCATAAAACAGCTGACTTCCTGCTCTACGAGAGAGAGAGCTGTAGAGCGGACCCGCTGTAACTTGATCCTTAAGATCTGAACAGGAAAGTCATGACATCACGTTAGCTTGCGTTAGCTCAACCGTCCCGTGGGGGGGACATCGATCCCGTTGAGGTTTTAATACACATTCTTAATTTACGATGACGTCCTACCCCGGCCAAACCCTAACCCAGACGAATCTGGCTAATTGTGCCCTATTGGACTCCCAATCACAGCCAGGTGTGATACAGCCTGGAATTGAACCAGGGTCTGTAGTGATGTCTCTAGCACTGAGATGCAGTTCCTTAGACCGCTGTGCCACTCGGGAGCCCTCGGAGGTTGGCACCCCTGTAAGCCTCCTGTACTAAGCAACACTAACTGTTGAATTGAGGAAGAGCTCGATTTTGTTTGTTTGGAAAGTTTTTTTTAAAGTGATTTCTAAAGTTCTTGCTAGCTACCTAGCTTCTTAGTTTGGATCCCGTGACGCAGTTGGCATCAGTTGTTGGGACTGCTTGTTAGGGCTGGGCGATATGACGATATATCGTGTGATGATGGAGCATAATATATCTATAATTTATTTCGTTGTCGCATATCACTCTTTACGGCAATATTTTTCATCAATTGGACGACGCTTTGCGTTCATGTGGAAGGAAATTTGCAACACACACAAACATGGAGGGGATAACGAGACACGGAGTTCGTACCTAAGAGGGGCTACTTCGGTCGCATGGAAGTCTGACACAAACCAGAAAACCGTCCTCTGCAAATTATGCCGCAGGACGGTCCCAACAACAGGCTCAAACACCACTAACCTCTTTTACCACCTATGCAAGAATCATGTGAAACACTACAGAGAGAGTCTACGGATGAGACCCAAAAAAGTACAGGAGAGTGCTCAAAACAAACCCCCAACTCAGAACATTGCAAGAGGCTATTGCCTGCGGCAAACCATATGGCAAAGAATCACGAAGATGGAAGGAGATTACAGCTGCCGTTACAACTTACATCTGCAAAGACATGGCCCCAATTTACACGGTCAAGAAACGGGGGTTTCGTGAGTTGGTGCTAACACTCGACCCAAGGTACCAAATGCAAATTGTATCGTTATCGGGATATGAGATTTTGGCCATATCGCCCAGCCCTACTGCTTGTCTCTTTACAGTGATCCTGCCGACCGATCAATCAATAAAATGTATTTCTAAGGCCCTTTTTACATCAGCTGATGTCACAAAGTGCTGTACAGAAACCCAGTTTAAAACCCCAAACAGCAAGCAAAGCAGGTGTAGAAGCACGGTGACTAGGAAAACTCCCTAGAAAGGCTGAAACCGAGAGATGAAACGGGCTATGAGGGGTGAACAGGTCAGGGTTCCATAGCTGCAGGCAGAACAGTTGAAACTGGAGCAGCAGCACGACCAGGTGGACTGGGGACAGCATCAGGCCGAGTGAGTGAGTGAGTGAGTGAGTGATCAAATTCACACAGGAGAAATACTCCAGATATAACAGACTGACCCTAGCCCCCCGACACACAGCCTCCAGTATTTATGCTGCAATAGTTTGAGACAGGAGGGGTCGGGAGACACTGTGGCCCCTGTCCGAGGATACCCCCAGACAGGGCCAAACAGGCAGGATATACCCCACCCACTTTGCCAAAGCACAGCCCCCACACCACTAGAGGGATATCTTCAACCACCATCTTACTATCCTGAGACAAGGCTGAGTATAGCCCATGAAGATCTCCCCCACAGCACCAACCCAGACAGGAAAACCACATCAGTGACTCAACCTACTCAAGTGACATACCCCTCCTAGGGACGGCATGGAAGAGCACAAGTAAGCCAGTCACTCAGCCCCCGTAATAGGGTTTGAGGCTGAGAATCCCAGTGGAGAGGGGGGAACTGGCCAGGCAGAGACAGCAAGGGTGGTTTGTTGCTCCAGTACCTTTCCATTCACTTCTACACTCCTGGGCCAGACTACACTCAATCATAGGACCCACTGAAGAGATGAGTCTTCAGTAAAGACTTAAAGGTTGAGACCGAGTCTGCATCTCTCACATGGATAGGCAGACCATTCCATAAAATTGAGCTCTATAGGAGAAAGCCCTGCCTCCAGCTGTTTGCTTAGAAATTCTAGGGACAATAAGGAGGCCTGCATTTTGTGACCGTAGCGTATGTGTAGGTATGTACGGCAGGACCAAATCGGAGAGAGAGGTAGGAACAAGCCCATGTAATGCTTTGTAGGTTAGCAGTCAAACCTTGAAATCAGCCTTAGCCTCAACAGGAAGCCAGTGTAGAGAGGCTAGCACTGGACTAATATGATCATTTTCTGGGGTTCTAGTCAAGATTTCAGCAGCAGTGTTTAGTACTAACTGAAGTTTATTTATTGTTTTATCCTGGTAATCGGAAAGCAGAGCATTGCAGTAGTCTAATCTAGAAGTGACAAAAGCATGGATACTTTTTTTCTGCATACTTTTTGGACAGAAAGTTCCAGATCTTTTGCAATGGACTGGTCTGAGGAGCTATTTGGCATTGCAGCTAGCTTAGCTGCTAGCTAGCTGCATATCAAGCTAGTGAGGTTTTCTTGAACGCAGCCCACGATACAGTTAGCCATTGTGGTTGGGACTGTGGATTGTCCCGGGTTTGTGGCTGTCTAGATCCCTGCTGTTTGTTGTTTTCAATTTTCCCCATGATTTGCCCTGTCTGGAACTGGGAGGAGTAGCACCATAACCTACGTTGCTAGCTAGTGTTTTGCCCAAATACTGGTGGATTCTACTAATAAAAGAATGGACGTCCTGACCAGAGAGGTCCAGGTCCTGAAGAACAGTTTGCAGTTCTCCCAGGTTCACCTCGATGAGTTGAAACAGGAGAACGGCAAGATAACCGCAATCTGTAGGTCATTGAGAGGACATCAGTTCTGTGTGTGAATCCATGATAACAATGACCGATTAATCAGGGACGGTCAAGGCGGAATAACATGGTTGTGGATGGAATTGCAGAATCTCCACATGAGACCTGGACTGAGTCTGAAGACAAAGTGAGCGAAATGATCTCTGAGAAATTGAAGATGGGCCACAGGAAGATTGAGGTGGAGCGTGCCCACAGGACTGGAAAACCCACCACCGGCCCAGGTCGATAGTGGTCAAGTTCCTGAGGTTCAAGGACAAGGTAGCTGTTCTGGAAAGAGCCAAGTACTTGAGAGGAACGTATATCTTCCTCAATGAGGACTATCCTGAATCTGTGTGCCAGAAGAGGAAAGAACGGATCTGCCAGAGCACGTGGGGACATTGCGTACATCCGCTATGACAGATTCATTGTCCACCCTTCCTCCCCGAAGCCTGGGTTCGTAGCCTCAACCCCGCAGCGCGCACACACACAATTGATTAATGGACTGCTGAATGTATATATTTTTGTATCTTGCTTTGTTTGCTCTTTTCAGTATTATGTCTGTTTCTGATAAGCTACCCAGGAAAGGGCTGAAAATAGCCCATATTAATAAATGTAGGTAAATGAAATCAATGACTTACTTACATCAGATAACATTCATATATTATTCATTTTTGAGACTCACTTAGATCATTAATTTGATGATACATCAGTAGCAATTCAAGGATATAACATTTATAGAAGAGACAGAGATGCTTACGAGGGAGGTGTTGCTGTATATATTCAGAGCCATATCCCTGTAATGCTTAGAGAAGATCTTATGTCAAGTGTTATTAGTCAAGTGTTATTAAAGTGTTGTGGTCGCAGGTTCACTTGGCACATCTAAAGTATTTTATTTTGGTGTGTTGCTATAGGCCACCAAGTGATAACAGTCAGTTTCTAAATAATGTGTGAAATGTTTAATAGTGTATGTGATGTAAACGGAGAGGTCTACTTTCTTGGGGCCCTGAATATTGACTGGTTTTCATCAAGCTCTCCACTCAAGAGGAAGTGTCTTACTATAGCCAGTATATACTATAACAATAACAGCACTTACTGTTGACCGGGGAAGCTCGAGCAGGGCAGAAATTTGACAAACTAACTTGTTGGAAAGGTGGCATCCTGTGGCCATTCTACTACCAATGTTTGTGTATAGAGATTGCATGGCTGTGTGCTCGATTTTATACACCTGTCAGCAACTGGTGTGGCTGAAATCACCTAATCCACAAATTTGAAGGGGTGTCCACATACTTTTGGCCATTTAGTGTATGTGATCGTATACAAATGCAAGCAAGGATTTAAATTGTTTTAGTTAAATATTTAAATGTTTTCAGTCTACACATTATTTGTGATTATGTTCCGTCCCGCGGCTGAATCTGGTTGATGATCCCTGCTATAGAGGGTCTTGGGATTTAAGCATAAATACCACTGTATTTTCGCCCACGAACCTGAATTAAATTTCTTGTTCAAATGTGTCGGGTGACTAAAGTTCTGATTTGATGCATCACATAATTTCTTCTTTGACATCAATGCCTGATTTGCAAGGTTAGTCAGAATTCCCAAGTTGTGATTGACTGACTGTTTAATCAAAAATGGATTCCGTGGTGAGAAAAAATGGTCTTGTGCCACTAGATAGCATATTTGTGACACTCTTCTCTTGTTCATAGGAGCCTGTATATTGAAGCATGGAAGAGGACCTGAAAACACTGGATGATCCTGCTGAAAGCCATGACGACATGGAGGCTGAGGAAGAAAAGGAATCGGCAAAGGACCACACCGGCCAGAAGTTAGATCAATCTCCTGGGTTGCCATGTAGTGACCAATATGACCCTGATGAAACATCTGTTGAAGAGTCAGGTAGTCGCAAGACAGCCAGAAAAGCATCTAAGTCCCCATGTAAAATACAGCAAGGTGCAGTCTTCTCTGGGAAAATACTTAGCTTTGGGTGTTCGGAGTGTAAGGGTGACGCTACCTACAGCCCCAATGATCTCCTCAAACATTTTCAGGGGGCCCACAAGGGGACCCTGCCGACGTATCCGTGTGACTTGTGTGGCTTTGTCACAAATGAGTTCCCTGCACTTCAGCGCCATCGGATCGGGCACAGGAACACTTTAGTCACGTGCGAGATCTGTAATGATGATGTACAGTACTCTCTCCTCCTGCTCACTAGACACTATATCATGTCTCACAGCCAAAATGGCCACTTTCACTGCGAAAAATGTGAGTTTTCAACAGTTGACGCAGGGACATTTGTGCAGCACATCCATCATCACAATGAGAGCCGGCTCAAATGTGTGAAATGTCAACATGTGAGCTCTAGCCGAGGTGAGCACCAGAGGCACCTAAAACTCCACTCGGGTACCTTCCCCTTCACGTGTCAGGTCTGTGGATATGGGGCAGCACGGAGAGAATACCTCACAAAGCACATGGTAACTGTCCATGGTGAGGAGGCAGGCAAGAAAAATATATGGAGAGCAACGGAGGACAGCAACAATACTCTGGCAAACTCCTCTTCAGGATTAAAACTCCTGCTGAAGAAAAGCCCTGCTGCAGGTGGTCAATCTAAGGAATCCCAGTGGATGTCCAAACTGAATTCTCTTCCTGGAGTAGGTTTACTTGACCAAAATGGAAGGTTGTTGAACCCAGAGAAAACATTGGAGGAAACCCAACAGTTCCTTGAAAGGGCTGTGGGTGTGAAAAAGGACTGTAAGAAGCGGGTCAAAGGGACTCTTAAGAATGAGCAACAATTTGACTCCCAGGCTGTATCATCTATACCACCACCTAAGTCCCAGGAAAGTGATGATAGTTATGGGGCTGACACCCTAAACCCGAACAACTCCAATGGACTAACAGTTCTCATGGTCAAAAATAAAATCTCTATTCCACCTAACTGTACTACAAAAGTAATGGGGTTCAAAATGGTTGACGGCAAAAAGCATTTAGTTCTCAAAGTTATACCAACAGGAAAGCCTGAGTCCTCTGCAGAAAATAAAATGTTATGTAGAGCGCAAGAGAGAGGCTGCCCAATTATAGACGCTACCTCCGATGGAAATCAATGCTCCGATTCGACTGAAAATTGGGAAAATTCAAGTACTATCTTCCCTTACTTGACAGTTCTAAGCCCCTCAGGGACTGATCGAGATGCTGCAATTTCAGTTCAAGTGAAACCAGAGGAAGAGGACATTAGCATTGAGGAGACGTTGCCCATACTGGAGAAACTAGCACAGAAAATAGCACAGAAAGCAAACCACACAGGGCAGCAGAGGAATGGTGAACAACATAAGTTTAAGGATGAACAGATTCCTTCCTTGGCAGTTTCTCAAATGACCAAAGAGTCAGATCACTCCACGATTCAGAACGGTAAACTGAATAACAATACATCATCAATTGCTAATCAGCCGAATGATTCTGAGTTGGGAGACAAAATGTCTGCTTATTCAAGCCCTAATGTGACTGCTGTGGAGGTCGTTCCAGCCAAAATGCTCACAGATAAGACCATGCCCTCTGAATCAGCTTATGAGACCATGCTTGCCAAACCAGTCTCTGAAGAAACTATCAGCATGCTTAGAGTTGGTGACCTGAATACAGCTACAGCTGATAAGATCAGTGACCCCATCACTGAAAATTCCCCTGTGCCCAATGGAGAGACGTTACCCTCCAATGACAAACCTAAGACTCCCTCAGAACCCATGACTGGTGACATCCTACCTTCTGATGATACTGTTGAAAATAATCATTCAATTATCAAGGAAATGGTTCCTTCTGATTTTACTGCCAATAAGATTAATTCCTGTGTAGCAACTAAGACTAAAACGGAAACTTTATCCCCAGATCTGATGCCCCAACTGGAGTCGCACCCAGCTGAATCTGACAACTCCAAAGAGACTGATACTAATGCTGAAAATCTTAATTCTCCCAACAAAGAGGTGTTCAGTTTTCATAATTACTCAAAGGAAACATCAAGCATTTCCTCCAACTCAACACAACCTTGTGAACATCCATCAGAGCTTTCGACAGAGGATGAAAGTGTTTGGATGAAAGAGTCACCTGAATGGAGCTTGACATTGGCTGCATCCCCACAACCTCCAGATGAGGGAAATGGGGAAGTGGAGTCTGCAGAAGAGACTGAGACTGCAATGGAAAGGGTGTCAGACAGTGACATTGAGGTTGATGAGTGCATAGCTACTGTAGATCTGGCCACCCCAGTGGCAGCTGAGAGAGATAATCATGGACACTCTGGGTCAAAATACCAAGTCCAAGCTACAGTAAAAATGGAGGAGGAGAGTGTTCCTGTGTCAGAAAGGGCGACAGGGAGCATAAATAGTTTGGCCGTCTTGGGTCGCATACTGGAGGAGCATTCAGATGCTATCATTAGCCACCAGCTTGAGAAAGATAGAATAGGCTGCTCAGCTGCTAGCCATGATTCTGTCAAGCCACCTAAGACTATGCTAAGGATCCTTAAAACTGCAGAGGGAAAGCAACAGATGTTCTTACAGACTGCAGAGAACCGGTTTGCTGTACCTGTGCAGCTCCAAGGCAACACAGGGTTCAAGCTGATAACCAAATCCTCTGCTCCTCAGATCAATGTGTCCTATGTTAAGCCAGGAATTGAAATACAGAATCACACCACAGGGTTGGCACTCACCCTCAATGGTGGAAGGTTCAGCATTCCAGGACATACTGTAGGTGCTAGTGAAAAAGGTGCAATGCCGTTATCTGCTATTCAGCCTGGAGCAGGTACTAGTGCAAGCCACTACCTAGTCAACAGCACAGCTTTTAAAGGAAATATGCTGTTGTCAGACACAGCACATAGTTCTCCTGGAGAAAATACCATAAAGTCACTGCAGACTTGTTACTTAGTCCAGAGGCCAGCCCCTGTAACCCAACCCCCCCACAATGCAGGTAGCAAATTAGCAAGCTCAATGTCTCAATCTCCACTCATGTCCCGTCCAGTTCTGGCAATGTCTGCGAACTCGGTGAACAAATTAACTGCATTGCACACTGGGCGACAAGCCTTCTTGGTTAGATATATCTCTCCAGCTACGTCAGGGATGCTTCTGAATAGTCCTGATGCGAAGTCTGTGAACCAGAAAGGTCAACCTAATGAAAATCGAGGAAATAAAGTTGTTTATAAGATAGTCAGAACTGCCAATTGTAGCACATTTCTTGCTGGTGCTGCACACTCCTCTGCCAACAAGCCCATTTATCTGGCCACAAATTCCACACCAATGCCCTGTTTTCTGATGTCATCAAATAATGTCTCTACTGGAGGGCAAAAACTAGAACCCATACAAAATGCCTCCCACAAACCTGTCACAGCCTCCAAGCTCTCAAATCTTCTGTCCCCCCAATCCAACATGCAAGGTAGGGTCAGGCAGCAAGTGGGCATAGATGGTCTGAATAAATCGCCCCTTACCCCAAGGCCAAGTCGCCAGCTAAGTCAAAGGAAGAGGCACAGGAAAGCATTGTTTGATGAACTCCCAGAGCACTTACCTAAAGTGAAGAGGCTCTCGAGCAAGGCAGTAACTGAGAAAGGAGCTCCCTCGCTCTGGGTGCCTGTACCCAAAGATGCAGAGAGGACTCTGAGACTGTACCCGTTCAGTTCACTACAGGAGATAAAATGCCCTCGACGAAATCAGCCGGTAGTGGTCCTCAACCATCCCGATGCCGACATTCCTGAAGTGGCCAGTATCATGAGGTCTGCTAACAAGTACAAAGGTGCAGTTTCCAAGGTGGCACTGTCCCAAAAAACGGTTCAAGCTCTCTCTGAACTCAGCCCGACTGGACTTCTGGGGAAAAGCTCCAAGGTGAAATGTCCCTCATCACAAAGCAGTGGGTCGAGACTTCGGCGTTCAGAAAGCAGAGTCCGGGAGCGATTTCTGTTAAAACTGAAGTTTAAAAAGACTAGCAGGAAAAAGTACGAGGTGGTGAAGTCCTTATCTAGATGTGCAGAGAGGTCATCAATGTTCGCCTGTTGGTTTTGTGGTCGACTCTTCAACAACCAAGAGGAGTGGATAGGCCACGGCCAACGGCATCTCATGGAGGCAACCAGAGACTGGAATAAGCCGTTTTAAAGCATATGGAGACGTTAAAGTTGTATATTTTTCAAATGACTCATCAGTATACTTTATTCTTACAGCAGTTTCTATTCCCATAAATGCCCTAATAGCTATGTTTGAATCACCGTTTTTGAGGCTGTTGATGTGTGGTACAACCTGAAACCTTTTGGTATGTATAGATATTCTAATACGATTATGTAAGTATGACTTAAACTCGTTTGTACAGATGGAAATGAACTGTGAAAACTTGGCACACTGTAATGGAGTATATTTGAGGGAGCACTGTTGCTAGATTTTTTTGTATTCAGAAATGTACCAAATTCCTCAGGTGATTTCATATTCTCTGATTCAACTAATCTGCTTTGTAACATACAGTTGAAGTTGGAAGTTTAAATACACTTAGGTTGGAGTTATTAACTTGTTTTTCAACCACAACACACATTTCCTGTAAACAAACTATAGTTTTGGCAAGTCGGTTAGGACATCTACTTTGTGCATGACACAAGTAATTTTTCCAACAATTGTTTACAGACAGATTATTTCACTTATCTGTATCACAATTCCAGTGGGTCAGAAGTTTACATACACTAAGCTGACTGTGCCTTTAAACAGCTTGGAAAATGCCATAAAATTATGTCATGTCTTTAGAAGCTTCTCATAGGCTAATTGACATCATTTGAGTCAATTGGCGGTGTACCTGTGGATGTATTTCAAGGCCTACCTTCAAACTGAGTGCCTCTTTGCTTGACATCATGGGAAAATCAAAAGTAATCAGCCAAGACCTCAACAAAAATAATTGTAGACCTCCACAAGTCTGGTTCATCCTTGGGAGCAATTTCCAAATGCCTGAAGGTACCACCTTCATCTGTATAAACAATAGTATGCAAGTATAAACCCCATGGGACCACGCAGCGGTCTTACCGCTCAGGATGGAGACGCGTTCTGTTTCCTGGAGAAGAACGTACTTTGGTGCGAAAAGTGCAAGTCAATCCCAGAACAGCAATGTACCTTGTGAAGATGCTGGAGAAAACGGGTATAAAAGTATCTATATCCACAGTAAAACAAGTCCTATATCCACATAACCTGAAAGGCCACTCAGCAAGGAAGAATCCATTGCTCCGCCATAAAAAAGACAGACTACGGTTTGCAACTGCACATGGGGACAAAGATTGTACTTTTTGGAGAAATGTCCTCTGGTCTGATGAAACAAAAATAGAACTGTTTGGCCATAATGACCATCGTTATGTTTGGAGGAATAAGGGGGACGCTTGCAAGTCGAAGAACACCATCCCTACCGTGAAGCACGGGGGAGGCAGCATCATGTTGTGTGGGTGCTTTGCTGCAGGAGGGACTGATGCACTTCACAAAATGGATGGCATCATGAGGCAGAAAAGTGTATGTGGATATATTGAAGCAACATCTTAAGACATCTGTCAAGAAGTTAAAGCTTGGTCGCAAATGGGTCTTCCAAATGGAGAATGACCCCAAGCATACTTCCAAAGTTGTGGCAAAATGCCTTAAGGACAACAAAGTCAAGGTATTGGAGTGGCCATCACAAAGCCCTGACATCAATCCTATAGAAAATGTGTGGGCAGAACTGAAAAAGCATGTGCGAGCAAGGAGGCCTACAAACCTGACTCGGTTACACCAGCTCTGTCAGGAGGAATGGGCTGAAATTCACCCAACTTTTTGTGGGAAGCTTGTGGAAGGCTACCTGAAACGTTTGACCAAAGTTAAACAATTTAAAGGCAATGCTACCAAATAATAGAGTGTATGTAAACTGCTGACTCACTGGGAATGTGATGTAAGAAATAAAAGCTGAAATAAATCATTCTCTCTACTATTATTCTGACATTTCACATTCTTAAAATAAAGTGGTGATCTTCACTGACCTTAACAGGGAATTTTTACTTGGATTAAATGTCAGGAATTGTGAAAAACAGAGTTTAAATGTATTTGGCTAAGGTGTATGTAAACTTCTGACTTTAACTGTAAGTAATTATTTTACATTTATTATCTTTTCATAGGTTTGAGAGAACATTGTGGTAATTTGTGTTTTGATTCTCTTCATTTTGTTATTCATGTTCTATTCACATTCTTTTTTTATGTTCAGAAATAGTTGTGAAGAAATAGATTTACAGGTATACAAATGGGTCGTCCTTGTGGAAATGTTTTTTTTTTTTTAGCAGTTACATACAGTACTTCCTATATACATCCCGGTTTGTTTCACTATTTTACCTGTTTTTATTTCTGGGGTGACCGATGTTTTAGCTTTTACGATAACAACCCCATTTGTCTAATATCTTAATTGTCAGTGCTTGACTTTAGCATTAGTCATAACATAGTTATGTTGATTTTAGCTCTCGTAACTGTTTGTCATTTGTTTCCACATCTGTGTTCAGTATGCAAAAATAACTCAACTGATTAATTATTGCATGAGTGATACTTTACAATAATTTTTGCACATTTAGTACTGTTTAGCGGGCAGGAAAATGTTCCCCATGATCAAAGCCGTACTAGTTAAATTGTACTAGTTGAAAATTAATAGGCCTACAAAATAATATCATATGGCTTCATGAAAGACTGGTAAAACAGCATGCACAAAATAAGACTAAACCACAGTTTAAGCAGCAACCACACCAGCAGATTAGCTACTTTCCTTGTACATTTCATTCAAGTTTGTGTTTCTGATCTTATGCTAATTGAACACCTCTTATTTCCAATGTCCCAATACATTTGTTTTGTAGTAGTAGAGTGAGTTCTGTTAACACTTTCTTTGAACCATGTATAATCTGTTTTATTTGACAAATTACGCTTGTTACAGACTAGCCCCCTCCCCCTTGACACAACAATACCTCTAAACTCGATGACCAAATAATTGTTATTCTCTTAAGTTTTATGGAATTCTCCTTTCTTAGGAAAAAAACCATTGTTTTTTTTCAGTTTTAATATCCCTGTCAGACAGGTTGCCGGGATCTTTTTACCTGAGAATAAAGTGCCTAAACTGTTGTGCACCAGGTTGACACTATTGTACTGTATTCACCTCCTTGTGGTTCTCTCTTCTCAAATAAATGTAAGTACTTTGGAAAATAACCAATGCCTTGTGTTTTGCTAATATTTAGTTGTGTTGCGTCTTTGGGCACAGGAACACAGAATAATAGATTCATCTATTTGATTAATAAAAATATTCAGAAATGTAAGATTTGACGAATTTAAACGACATTTTACAAATAGCTGTGAGTCATTGGTAGGTGTGTAATTTTATTTTGACTTTTTGCTAGTGTGGATGGACTTCATAGTTTTAGAACACCTAAATAAATCCCCAGGACACTCATCGTAACTTCCTGTTGTATGCGGAAAAGCTTGGTTTTGTTTGTTGTTTTAATAGAATATTGGACATTTCTTGGTACCTACCTAGCTTATGTTGGATACCGCGATGCAGTTGGCATCAGTTGCTGGGACTGCTTGTATCTTCCCAGTGATCCTGCCGACCAAGGATGGGTCTGAGGAGCTATTTAGCGTTGCAGCTAGCTTAGCTGCTAGCTAGCTGGACATCAAGCTAGCGAGGTGTTCTTGAACGCAGCCTGCGATGTGGTTAGCCATTGTGGCTGGGACAGTGGATTGTCCCGGGTTTGTGGCTGTCTAGATCCCTGCTGTTTGTTGTTTTCAATTTTCCCTGTGACCTGCCCTGTCTGGAACTGCGAGGAGTAACAGCCTAACATGCGTTGCTAGCTACCATGACAAAGACCGAAGCCAGCGGGAGTACCATTGAGGACAGTGCCAGTGGTGTCAGTCACACGTGAAGGATCTTTTAAACAAACAAAAAGAGACCTACAAGCAGTTGTTACAACAACAAGAAAATAGTTTCAAGTGTTTTGTCCAAATACTGGTGAATTCTACTAATAAAAGAATGGACGACCTGACCAGAGAGGTCCAGGACCTGATAACAGTTTGCAGTTCTCCCAGGTTCAGCTCGATGAGTTGATACAGGAGAACGGCAAGATGACCTCAATCTGAAAGTCATTGAGAGGACATCAGTTCTGTGTGTGAGTCCATGATAACAATGACCAATTGATCAGGGACGGTCAAGGAGGAATAACATGGTTGTGGACGGAATTGCAGAATCTCCACGAGACCTGGACGGAGTCTGAGGACAAAGTGAGGGAAACGATCTTTAAGAAATTGAAGATGGGCCACAGGAAGATTGAGGTAGAGAGCACCCACAGGACTAGAAAACCCACCACCGGCCCAGGTGATAGGCCCAGGACGATAGTGGTCAAGTTCCTGAGGTTCAAGGACAAGGTAGCTGTTCTGAAAAGAGCCAAGAACTTGAAAGGAACGTACTATATCTTCCTCAATGAGGACTAATCCTGAAGCTGTGCCCCAGAAGGGGAAAGACCTTATCCTAGCCATGAAAGCTGCCAGAGTGCGTGGGGACATTGCTTACATCCGCTATGACAGACTCATTGTCCATCCCAGAAGCCTGGAAGGGATGAGAGAGCCAAGCCTATGGGTTCGTAGCTTCAACTGCGCAACACGCACCAATTGATTAATGGACTGCTGATTTTTATCTTGCTTTGTTTTCTCTTATCCATATCATATCATTATGTCTATCTCTGATAAGCTGAAAATAGCCCATATTAATATGTAGCCTTGGAAATAACTTAACATCAGAGCATTCATATATTATCAATTTCTGAGACTCATTTAGATCATTCATTTGATGATACATCAGTAGCAATACAAGGATATAACATTTATAGAAGAGACAGAGATGCTTACGAGGGAGGTGTTGCTGTATATATTCAGAGCCATATCCCTGTAATGCTTAGAGAAGATCTTATGTCAAGTGTTATTTAAATGTTGTGGTTGTAGGTTCACTTGGCACATCTAAAGCCTTTTCTTTTGGTGTGTTGCTATAGGTCACCAAGTGCTAACAGTCAGTTTCTAAATAATGTGTGAAATGCTTGATAGTGTATGTGATGTAAACAGAGATCAACTTTTTGGGGGACCTGAATATTGACTGGTTTTCATCAAGCTGTCCGCTCAAGAGGAAGTGTCTTACTATAACCAGTGCCTGTAATCTGGTTCAGGTTATTAATCAACCTACCAGGGTGTTTCCAAACACTACAGGAACAAGATCATCCACATGTATCAATCACATTTTTACTAATGCTGTAGAACTTTATTCTAAAGCTATATCCGTACCCATTGCTTCTTCCAATTATTGATAAACATGCAGCATGACAAACTGACTGTTAGAAATGTTAAGGCTCCATGGATTTATGAGGAATTGAACAACTGTGTGGTTGAAAAAGATGGGGCAAAAGGAGTGGCTAATAAGTCTGGCTGCACATCTGACTTCAAATTGAGAAATGATATGACCAAACTCAAAAGAAGAAGAAACTGTATTATGAAGACAAGATCAATGAAATAAAGAATGATGGAACAAAAACGTATAAAGGGAAAGTCAGCCACATAGCGGACATCGACATCTAGCTCCCAGATGAGCTACAATGCCTTCAGAAAGTATTGATTTATTCCACATTTTGTTGTGTTACAGCCTTAGTTCAAAATGTATTAAATATAAAAAAAATCACATACCTACACAATACCACATAATGACAAAGTGAAGACAAAAAGTTATTTTTTGCAAAATTATTGAAAATACAGAAATATCTCACTTACATAAATACTCACACCCCTGAGTCAATACATGTTAGAATCACTTTTGCCAGCGATTCCAGTTACAAGTCTTTATGGGTAAGTCTCAAAGAGCTTTGCACTTAGATTGTACAATATTTGCACATTATTCTTTAAAGAATTATTCAAGCTCTGTCAAGTTGGTTATTGATCATTGCTAGACAGCAATTTTCAAGTCTTGCCATATATTTATTAGCCGATTTAAGTCAACTGTAACTAGGCCACTCAGGAACATTCAATGTCGTCTTGGAAAGCAACTCCAGTATAGATTTGTGTTTTAGGCTATTGTCCTGCTGAAAAGTGAATTTGTCTCGCAGTGTCTTTTGGATTGCAGACTGAACCATTTTTTCCTCTAGGATTTTGCCTGTGCTTAGCTCTATTCCATATATTTTTATCAACAACAAAAAAACTCCCTAGTCCTTGCTGATGACAAGCATACCCATAACATGATGTAGCCACCACCATGCTTGAAAATATGAAGTTGGTACTCAGTGAAGTTGTGTTGCATTTGTTCCAAACAACGGTTTGTATTTAAGACATTTTTAGGAGTTTTACTTTAGTGCCTTATTGCAAACAGGATGCATGTTTTGGAATATACAGGCTTCTTCTTTTCACTCTGTCAGTTAGTTTAGTATTCTGGACTAACCACAATGTTGTTGATCCATCCTCAGTTTTCTCCTATCACAGCCATTAAAGATGCACTATCCAGAAATCATTCCACCATTTCCTGGTTTGCTAAAATTCTAATAGTTTGCCTAATTGCAGTTCGTGACAAAACAAGCAAGTATAGTGTAGAGAATCATTGTACCATCTAAACCGATGTGAAATATATTTCCCGTAACAAAAAATATAGTATTTTCAGCTGTTTGAAGCTGGTGTAAAAAAAAAAAGAAAAAGTAAAAGAAGTAAAAATGAAACTTAAGAACGGATGTATCTAAAATCAAATGTTTTGGTCACATACAGTTGAAGTCGGACGTTTACATACACTTTTTAGCCAAATGCATCTAAACTCAGTTTTTCACAATTCTTGACATTTAATCCTAGTAAAAATTCACTGAGGCACTGAGTTTGAAGGTAGGCCTTGAAATACAGCCACAGTTTGACCTCCAATTGACTCAAATTATGTCAATTAGCCTATCAGAAGCTTCTAAAGTCATGACATCATTTTCTGGAATTTTCTGGAATTTTCCAAGCTGTTTAAAGGCAGTCAACTTAGTGTATGTAAACTTCTGACCCACTGGAATTGTGATACAGGGAATTTTAAGTGAAATAATCTGTCTGTCAACAATTGTTGGAAAAATTACTTGTGTCATGCACAAAGTAGATGTCCTAACCGACTTGCCAAAACTATAGTTTGTTACAAAAATGTGTGGAGTGGTTGAAAAACAAGTTTTAATGGCTCCAACCTAAGTGTAATTGTTCAGACTGTTGAACAATTAATTTAATCGCCACCTTACTATTTACATTGAACACCCCTCCCTTTTTTTACACTGCTGCTACTCGCTGTTTATTATCTATGCATAGTCACTTAATCCCTACCGACATGTACAAATTTCCTCAACTAACCTGCACCCCACACACTGACTCAGTACCGGTACCCCCTGTATATAGCCTTGTTATTCTTATTGTGTTACTTTTTATTATTTTTTACCTTAGTCAATTTGGTAAATATTGAACTCTTCTTGAACTGCACTGTTGGTTAAGGGCTTGTAAGTAAGCATTTTAAGGTAAGGTCTAGACTTGTATTCGGTGCATTTGACAAATAAAGTTTGATTTGATGTTCCTTCCAAACAACTCAACTTTAGTTTCATCTGTCCACCAAATATTTGGCCAGTAGCACTGTAGAACATCCAACTGCTCTTTTGCGAACTTCAGAGGTGCTGCAATGTTTTTTTTGGACAGCAGTGGCTCTTCCGGGTTGTTCCTCCCATGGACACCATTTTGGTTTAGTGTTTTACGTATCGTGGACTCATCAACAGAGATGTTAGCATGTTCCAGAGATTTCTGTAAGTCTTTAGCTGACACTCTAGGATTCTTCTTAACCTCATTGAGCATTCTGCACTGTGCTTTTGCAGTCATCTTTGCAGGACGGCCACTCCGAGGGAGAGTAGCAACAGTGCTGAACTTTCTCCATTTATGGACAATTTGTCTTACCGTGGACTGATGAACATCAAGGCTTTTAGAGATACTTTTGTAACCCTTTCCAGCATTATGCAAGTCAACAATTCTTAATCTTAGGTCTTCTGAGATCTCTTTTGTTTGAGGCATGGTTTACATCAGACAATGATTTTTGTGAATAGCAAACTCCAATTGTGAGTGTTTTTTATAGGGCAGGGCAGCTCTTAACAAATTCTCCAATCTCGTCTCATTGATTGGACTCCAGGTTAGCTGACTCGTGACTCCAATTAGCTTTTGGAGAAGTCATTAGCCTAGGGGTTCACATACTTTTTCCAACCTACACTGTGAATGTTTAAATTGTTATTCAATATAGACAAGAAAAATAACATAATATTTGTGTTATTAGTTTAAGCACACTTTGTCTATGGTTGTTACTTAGATGAAGATCAAATTTTATGACCGATTTATGCAGAAATCCGGTAATTCCAATGGATTCACATACTTTTTCTTGCCATCGTAGGTAGGAGTGAAGTGACTATGCATAGATAATAAACAGTGAGTAGCATCAATGTACAAAACAAATGGGGGGGTGTCAATGTAAATAGTCTGGTAGCCATTAGATTAATTGTTCAGCAGTCTTAAACTGTTAATGAGCCTTTTGGTCCAAGACTTGGCGCTCCGGTACCGGTTGCCATGCGGTAGCAGAGAGGGTGACTGGAGTCTCTGAAAATTTTTGGTGTTTTCCTCTGACACCGCCTATTATATAAGTCCTGGATGGCAGGAAGCTTGGCCCCAGTGATGTACTGGGCCATACGCACTACCCTCTGTAGCACCTTATAGGCTGTCTCATCGTTATCGGTGATCAGGCCTACCACTGTTGTGTCGTCAGCAAAGTTAATGATGGTGTTGGAGTCGCGTTTGGCCACGAGGTCGTGGGTGAACAGGGAGAACAGGAGGGGACTAAGTACACACCCCTGAGGGGCCCCAGTGTTGAGGATCAGCGTGGCAGACGTGTTGTTGCCTACCCTTACCACCTGGGGGCGGCCCGTCAGGAAGTCCAGAATCCAGTTGCAGAGGGAGGACTTTAGTCCCAGGGTCCTTAGCTTAGTGATGAGCTTCGTGGGCACTATGGTGTTGAACGCTGAGCTGTAGTCAATAAACACCATTCTCACATAGGTGTTCCTTTTGTCCATTTGGGAAAGTGCAGTGTGGAGAGCGATTGAGATTGTGTCAACCTGGGTGTCTGTTGGGTCAGTATTTTTGTACTCATAAATTCCTATTTCATGAATCTTAGCTTAAAACCTGTTGGGGCTAGGGGGCAGTATTGAGAATTTTGAAAAAAATATGTGCACATTTTTAACTGCCTCCTACACATACTCAGAAGCTAGGATATGCATATTATTAATAGATTTGGATAGAAAGCACTCAGAATTTTCTAAAACTGTTTGAATGGTGTCTGTAAGTATAACAGAGCTCATATGGCAGTCAAAATCCTGAGACAAATTCTAACAGGAAGTGGATATCTGATGTGTTGAATTACTTTTAAGCCTATGCCATTGAAACACACAGGGACTTATTAATCATTTAGCACTTCCTACGCCATCCACTAGATGTCAACAGTCTTTACAAAGTGGTTTGAGTCTTCTACTGTGAAAACTGACCGAACGAGAGGTAAGTTGGTCATAAGCGGATGGCCTATACTGCTATGGCACGCGAGTGCATGTTTGGGTACTCTCGTTCTAATACGTTTTAAAAGAGAATGCAATCGTCCGCCTTGAATATTATTGAAGTTCTGATTGAAAAAGGCCCTAATGATTTATGCTATACAACGTTTGACATGTTTGAACGAACATAAATATATATTTTTTCCTCTTTGGTGAAGACAAGTCCGGCGGGCGACGTTCATCTTTTTGAGTAGCCTACAGGACGCGCAAACACCACGGAGCTTTTTGGACATAAATTATGAGCTTTTTCAAACAAAACTACATTTGTTATGGACCTGGGATTCCTGGAAGTGCCTTCTGATGAAGATAATCGAAGGTAAGGGAATATTTACATAGTATTTTTGATTTTAGATCTCTCCAACATGGCGCCTAGTTTGTATCGCCAAGCCTATTTTTCTGAGCACAGGACCTCGTTTATTGCAAGGTGTGATTTCCCAGTAAAGTTATTTTTAAATCTGGCAATGCGGTTGCGTTCACGAGATGTTAATCTATAATTCTTTGAATGACAATATAATATTTTACCAATGGTTTCGAATAGTAATTATTTAATTTGTTGTGCTGATTGACTGGCGGTATTGGAGGGAAAATATTTTCTCAACATCAACGCCATTGTAAAATGCTGTTTTTGGATATAAATATGAACTTGATAGAACAAAAAATGCATGTATTGTCTAACATAATGTCCTAGGAGTGTCATCTGATGAAGATTGTCAAAGGTTAGTGCATAATTTTAACTGGTTTTCTGCTTTTGGTGACGCCTGTCTTTGCATTGACAAAACATTACACGCAGCTATTTTCAATGTACTGTCCTAACATAATCTAACTTTATGTTTTCGCAGTAAAGCCTTTTTGAAATCGGACAACGTGGTTAGATTAAGGAGATGTTTATCTTTCAAAGGGTGTAAGATAGTTGTATGTTTGAGAAATTTGAATTATGACATTTAACCTGTTATGTATAGGGGGCAGTATTTTCACGGCCGGATAAAAAACGTACCCGATTTAATCTGTTTATTACTCCTGCCCAGAAACTAGAATATGCATATAATTATTAGCTTTGGATAGAAAACACTCCAAAGTTTCTAAAACTGTTTGAATGGTGTCTGTGAGTATAACAGAACTCATTTGGCAGGCCAAAACCTGAGAAGATCCCAAACAGGAAGCGCCCTCTCTGACTATTTCTTGGCCTTCTTGATCATCTCTATCCAAAACAGGGGATCTCTGCTGTAACGTGACATTTTCTAACGCTCCCATAGGCTCTCAGAAGGCGCCAGAACGTTGAATGATGACTCTGCAGTCCCAGGCTGGAAAACAGTAGCGCATTTGGATAGTGGTCGATCTGAGAACAATGAAACGAGCGTGCACGTGAAGAGTCCATTTTAAATTTTCAGTCTTTGAACGAAAACGACGTCTCCCGGTCTGAATATTTTCGCTATTTTATGAGAAAAATCGCATAAAAATTGATTTTAAACAGCGTTTGACATGCTTCGAAGTACGGTAATGGAATATTTTGAATTTTTTGTCACGATATTTGCCGGCGCATTACCCTTCGGATAGTGTCTTGAACGCACGAACAAAACGCCGCTATTTGGTTATAACTATGGATTATTTGGAACCAAACCAACATTTGTTGTTGAAGTAGAAGTCCTGGGAGTGCATTCTGACGAAGAACAGCAAAGGTAATCCAATTTTTCTTATAGTAAATCTGAGTTTGGTGAGTACCAAACTTGGTGGGTGTCAAAATAGCTAGCCATGATGGCCGGGCTATCTACTCAGAATATTGCAAAATGTGCTTTCACCGAAAAGCTATTTTAAAAATCGGACAACGCGATTGCATAAAAGAGTTCTGTATCTATAATTCTTAAAATAATTATGTTTTTTGTGAGTAATTTAGTAAATTCACCGGAAGTGTTCGGTGGGAATGCTAGTTCTGAACGTCACATGCTAATGTAAAAAGCTGGTTTTTGATATAAATATAAACTTGATTGAACAAAACATGCATGTATTGTATAACATAATGTCCTAGGAGTGTCATCTGATGAAGATCATCAAAGGTTAGTGCTGCATTTAGCTGTGGTTTTGTTTTTTGTGACATTATATGCTAGCTTGAAAAATGGGTGTCTGATTATTTCTGGCTGGGTACTCTCCTGACATTAGATTATGTTTTGCTTTCGTTGTAAAGCCTTTTTGAAATCGGACAGTGTGGTTAGATAAAGGAGAGTCTTGTCTTTTAAAATGGTGTAAAATAGTCATATGTTTGAAAAATTGAAGTTTTCGGATTTTCGAGGAGTTTGTATTTCGCGCCACGCCCTATCATTGGATATTGGAGCGGTGTTCCGCTAGCGGAACGTCTAGATGTAAGAAGTTCATTGTTTTCAAATTTTGCACCCTTGATATTTCACCTGCTGTTGATAGGGTGTACCAGGGGTGGGACGCTTGCATTCACTCCATTACAATGAACTGCCATGTCTTTAACATGAAACGATAACGCAGTGCACCATCATTTGCTAATTTCCTCATTCAGTTGAATGCTTCTTTACTAGATGTCGGAGATGCATGTCGCCAAACGCTGAATAAATGTTTTACATATGACTATCAACGTGTAACCGTTTTAATCGTTGCGGACTGTCGTCTACATTTGACAGCTCATGAAATCCCATGCTAAAACAGAGCAGGGCTATTTAAGATTTTCCTGGGACAAACGCATGTACAGTATTTGTACAGTATGTATGGCTGATCATGTAGGAAGCACAATGGAATGAGAGCCTTGGGGCTACTGACGAGGTGTCAGCCGGTGTAGAAAGTAAGGGAGAGAGTGAATAAACCTCGAGGTAAATAAAGCTCAACACGTCGGCTAAAGTGATTAAATTCAGGAATGCTTGAGACTGTTTTTAATATTAACAAAATATGGCGCTGTGGAGCAAAGTAATCCTAACATTTCCACACCCTAATTGTAGGCTAATCAATACCCAAACGGAGATTCAGTGAAAAATAAAAATCTCATTCCTTTATCAAGACCCATGCTTGTCTCAGAGCAGCACAAAATGTTGCTGAAATAGTTGACCACACGTTGGTAGGCTGTTGCTTCAAATCCTATTATAACAATTGGATGACTTTGGGAGTTTCAGTAAGCAACAATTTGTTGCCTTAATTAGCCTACTTTATTCATATTTTTCTGTTATTCATTGATATTTATTCCCATAGTAATTCATTATGGATCCATCCAGATGAGGTTAGAAAACATTTATACCTGTATTTTCTGTCTGTCTGTGACAGTTCGTCTTGTTTGCCAAGTCAACCAGCGTTTTTCTCTCGGGTCCTGTTTTTCCCAGCCTTCTTTTTCTCATCCTCCTGGTTTTGACCGTGGCCTATCCTGACTCTGAGCCCGCCTGCCTGACCACTCTGCCTGCCCCTGACCTTGAGCCTGCCTGCCGCCCTACCATTTTGGACTCTGCCCTGGCTATGAACGCTTGCCTGTCCCCAACCTGCCTTTTGTCTATCCCTTGGATTATAATAAATAACAGAGCTTGAACCATCTGCCTCCTGTGTCTGCATCTGGGTCTCGTCTTGTTTCGTGATGGTACGAACTGGCCATGATTGACCCAGGAGACTTGGACCAGCTCCGTTACACTGTCTTCCTGCGGGGAGCTACCATTAAGAGACAGGAAAGCTACTTCAGAACTCATGGAGGGGTTTCAATCTCTGGCGGAACGCCACGACCTGGTTCACGGCGTTGACGGAGCAATTCCGTGAATTAGCTTGCAAGCATTACACCACATCTGAGACTTCTCAGCCACTCAGTAACTTCCCTTCTAGTGGTGGGTTTGTTCAGCCTACCCCGGCGCCCCAAGATCCTACTCCGGAGCGATATGCTGGTGATCTTGGAACCTGCCGGGCATTTCTTTCCCAGTGCTCCCTCATTTTTGAGCTCCAGATATCTTTGTTCCCTTCGGATCGATCGAAGATGGCGTATCTAATTACATTAATGTCCGGGAGGGCGCTCTCCTGGGCGACGGCTGTTTGGGAACAGCAATCCGCCGTTTGCCATAACCTGGAAGATTTCATGGCGAGGGGAGGAAGGTATTCGATTCTCCGGTGCCCGGGAGAGAGGCGGCCTGAACTACTGAATGGACATCAGAACTCCCGTAGTGTGGCAGACTACGCGGTAGAGTTTCGCACATTGACCACCGAGAATGCCTGGAATCCGGAGGCTCTATTCGAAACCTTCCTTCACGGGCTGTCGGAGGAAATTAAAGACGAGCTTGCAGCGCGGGAGTTACCGTTGGACCTCGATTCCCTCATTGCCCTCACGATTAGGGTTAATGGGCGTCTACGAGAACGCCAGAGTGAGAGGTCGGATCTCGGGAACATTCACTCATCCCCTGCTGCCTGCTCACCTCCGAAGGACTCCGGAAGTCCCCAAAGTGTGCACTTCCGAGGACAGCCGAAGCCACCCGAGTTCCCTCGAATCATCGGCGACGAGTGAGTCGGTTACCCCTGAGCTTATGCAACTGGGAAGAGCTGGACTATCGCCTAGGGAATGTTCCCATAGGCTGAGCACCAACTGTTGTCTGTACTGTGGGGCTGCGGGACATTAAATAGCCACCTGCCCGGTTAATAGACCTATTGGTGAGCCAGACTGAGAATCCTCTAATTCCCATCACCCGCACTCCCTTTTCTATGATACTGCTGTGGGGAGACCAGTATCTCCACCAGACAAGACACGTCTCTCCGGGTGCTCATTGATTCTGGGGGCGGATGAGAGTTTTATAGACGCTACTCTAGTGTCTGAATTTAGGTATCCCCACTCAACTCCTCTCTGTTCCCATGGACACTAGAGCACTGGACGGCCGCTCCATTGGAAGAGTTACCCACAGCACTGTGCCTGTTAATCTACGGGTTTCAGGAAATCACAGTGAGGCTGTACAGCTTGTCCTCATTGATTTTCCCCCCATGTTCCTGTTGTTTTGGGATTTTCTTGGCTCACAACCCCGATATTATTGACTGGACCACGAGTTCAACCCTGGGTTGGAGTCCATTCTGCCATTCCCATTGCCTCAAAGCGTCGCAGCCTTCCCCAAGATCACCTCCTCAGGGCTTAAGTCAAGACTCGGATTTCTCTGCCGTTCCCGCAGAATACCATGACCTCCTGGAGGTCTTCAAGGCATGTGCTACTTCTCTTCCCCCGCATCGTCCCTACGATTGTGCCATTGACCTTCTCCCAGGCACCACATCGCCTCGCGGTCTGCTATATTCCTTGTCCGGCCCAGAGACCAAGGCCATGGAAGAGTACGTTGAGGACTCTCTGGCTGCTGGAGGCATCCATCCTTCTGCATCCCCTGCCGGAGCAGGGTTTTTCTTTGTAGAAAAGAAGGACAAGATCCTGCGTCCGTGCATTGACTACCGTGGGCCTTAAGGTTTCGAGGCTGATGTTCGGCAACTCGAACCTTCAGCTCCCTCTACAGATTTTCTATGGGATTAAGGTCTGGAGACTGGCTAGGCCACTCCAGGACCTTAATGTGCTTCTTCTTGTGCCACTCCTTTGTTGCCTTGGCCGTGTGTTTTGTGTCATTGTCGTGCTGGAATACCCATCCACGACCCATTTTCAATGCCCTGGCTGAGGGAAGGAGGTTCTCACCCAAGATTTGACGGTACATGGCCCCATCTATTGTCCCTTTGATGCGGTGAAGTTGTCCTGTCCCCTTAGCAGAAAAACACCCCCAAAGCATAATGTTTCCACTTCCATGTTTGACGGTGGGGATGGTGTTCTTGGGGTCATAGGCAGCATTCCTCGTCCTCCAAACACGGCGAGTTGAGTTGATGCCAAAGAGCTCCATTTTGGTCTCATCTGACCACAACACTTTCACCCAGTCGTCCTCTGAATCATTCAGATGTTCATTGGTAAACTTCAGACGGGCATGTATATGTGCTTTCTTGAGCAGGGTGACCTTGCGGGCGCTGCACGATTTCAGTCCTTTACGGCGTAGAGCGTTACCAATTGTTTTCTTGGTGACTATGGTCCCAGCTGCCTTGAGATCATTGACAAGATCCTCCCGTGTAGTTCTGGGCTGATTCCTCACCGTTCTCTTGATCATTGCAACTCCACGAGGTGAGATCTTGCATGGAGCCCCAGGCCGAGGGAGATTGACAGTTCTTTTGTGTTTCTTCCATTTGCGAATAATCGCACCAAATGTTGTCACCTTCTCACCAAGCTGCTTGGCGATGGTCTTGTAGCCCATTCCAGCCTTGTGTAGGTCTACAATCTTGTCCCTGACATCCTTGGAGAGCTCTTTGGTCATGGCCATAGTGAGAGAGAGTGGAATCTGATTGATTGCTTCTGTGGACAGGTGTCTTTTATACAGGTAACAAACTGAGATTAGGAGCACTCCCTTTAAGAGTGTGCTCCTAATCTCAGCTCGTAATCTGTATAAAAGACACCTGGGAGACAGAAATCTTTCTGATTGAGAGGGGGTCAAATACTTATTTCCCGCATCAAAATGCAAATCAATTTATACAATTTTTGACTTGCGTTTTTCTGGATTTTTGTTGTTATTCTGTCTCTCACTGTTCCAATAAACCTACCATTAAAACTATAGACTGATCATTTCTTTGTCAGTGGGCAAACGTACAAAATCAGCAGGGGATCAAATACTTTTTTCCCTCACTGTCGTTGTTGTGGAATTGTTAGATTATTTGTTCGATATTAATGCGCTGTCAGAACTAGAAGCACAATTGTTCCGCTGCACTCGCATTAACATCTGCTAACCATGTGTTTGTGACCAATAACATTTGATTTGATTTGTCTTAGGAGGGCAGTTCTTACACAGTATGTATTGCTGTGTATGGGAGATTGAGTAGAAATGGCACAAGCCTCCAAAACCCCTTCCTCATCTCAAAGACATATCTGTAAACCTGCCCCAGCCCATTGAATTTGAGATATCATTCTTGTCAATAGTAGCCCTTGGCAGGGGATTTTTGTCGACATGTCTTTGTATTTTGTTGAGAATCTGCAGACAGAACAATGAGGTGGTTGTATCAGTACTGTTGTAGTCCTAGTTTTATAGCTTTCAGTGTCCCTTGTTTTTGTCCAACAATCTTGTTGTGCTCCATAACTGCAAGATGTGTCCTCTCCCTCATGCTCATGTGCACAAAATGGCGCCACTTTGGGGTATTTTTTAGCAGGGCACTGTGGAAGGACTCTAGATAAGCTGAGTTTTACAAAGGGAAATGGTAAAAAGAGACAAGGGGTAGACAAAATGTGTTACATGGTCTGGAAGGTACTCTGTAGTCCTCAGGCTAAATTGAGCTATTTTTTGCCATCACCAACTTACGTTCTCCTTGTGCAGAGCTAGGGGATGGATGCACATGCTGGTGGAATCAGATTCTGTAGCACCTACAACAAAACACACAACAATACACAATTTAACCACCCCACTAATTGTATTGATCTCTATTAGACTGGCTAGCTAAGCATACCTAACATGGACATTTCAATATTGCGCGTGTTTGTAATTAGCACAGCCAGACACACAACACCACACATGCATTGTGACAAACCAACGTTTTCAAAAAAATCCTGCCTAGAGATGTTCTGTAATTACTGTGTGTTGGTTGTTTGAAGTAGACAACGCCATCATCAAAGTTTGTGGGCATGCCCCATCTACCTAGCGAGGCAGTATTTGCATTCGCTATAAATGCCGGACTCTGTGGTTCACTATGAGCAGATGAATACACAGGAAATTGAAAGTTCCCGATTCTACCAATGTAATCAAAATGCGCTCATTCTAGCTTGTGGTTTGGATAATTTGGATGTTTATGAAGAAAATGCAATGTTGTTAACCTGTTGAGGACAGACGTTCCGCTAGCGGAACCCCTAGCCAACAGCCAATGGCATCGCACGGCGCGAAATACAAAACCAACTAAAATACCACAATTCAATTTTCTCAAACAATCAACTATTTTACACCATAGACACAAATAATCACACAGCCATTTTCCAAGCAAGCATATACGTCACAAAAACCCAAACCACAGCTAAATGCAGCACAAACCTTTGATCTTCATCAGATGACACTCCTAGGACATTATGTTATACAATACATGCATGTTTTGTTCAATCAAGTTCATATTTATATCAAAAAACAGCTTTTTACATAAGCATGTGATGTTCAGAACTAGCATACCCACCGCAAACTTCCGGTGAATTTACTAAATTACTCATGATAAACGTTGACAAAAAAAATATATATTTTAAGAATTATAGATACAGAACTCCTTTATGCAATCGCTATGTCCGATTTTAAAATAGCTTTTCGGCGAAAGCACATTTTGCAATATTCTGAGTACATAGCTCAGCCATCACGGCTAGCTAATTTGACACCCACCAAGTTTGGGGCTCACTAAACTCAGAATTACTATTAGAAAAATTGGATTACATTTGCTGTTCTTCGTCAGAATGCACTCCCAGGGCTTCTACTTCAACAACAAATGTTGTTTTGGTTCCAAATAATCCATAGTTATATCCAAATACCTCTGTTATGTTCGTGCGTTCAGGTCACTATCCGAAGGGTAACGCGCGAGCGCATTTCGTGACAAAAAAATTCCAAATTTTCCATTACCGTACTTAGAAGCATGTCAAACGCTGTTTAAAATAAATGTTTATGCTATTTTTCTCGTAAAATAGCAATAATATTCCAACCAGGCAACGTTGTATTCATTCAAAGGCTGAAAGAAAAAAATGGAGAAGTCTCTCGTGAATGCGCATCTCAGTCTCACTGTCCCCAGGCTGACCACTTACAAACTGCTGTTGTATTTTTCCCAGAGACAGCAGACACCCCATTCCACTTTCTGGCAGCTTTAGAGAGCCAATGGAAGCCTTAGAAAGTGTTACGTTACAGCACAGATGCTGTAATGTGATAGAGATGTAACAGAAGGACAACAAATTGTCAGACAGGGCACTTCCTGTATGGAATCTTCTCAGGTTTTGGCCTGCCATATGAGTTCTGTTATACTCACAGACACCATTCAAACAGTTTTAGAAACTTTAGAGTGTTTTCTGTCCAAATATACTAATTATATGCATATTCTAGTTTCTGGGCAGGAGTAGTAACCAGATTAAATTGGGTACGTTTTTTTATCCGGCTGTGAAAATACTGCCCCCTGTCCCAAAGAAGTTAATATATTAATGACTTTATGCTGTGGCAGAGCCAGGTTGAAATATCCTTTTAAGTTTCAAAAAGTCCAGCAATTACATTGCACATTACACAAGGCTGTGAATAGTGTTGCTTGTCCCTGGGCTGCCAGACGAATGGTTCTTGCCTCTCTGCCTGCTGAAGGTACTGCATGTTGGTTCCAACCTTAAAAATAACAACAAAGAAAGTTAGCAGGTCTGTTAGGAAATGCATTTTGTCATGCCATCTGGATACGAGCATTTCTGTACTGCTCCAGAAATACTCTAAATGGGGAGATTGGGAAACTCCATTCGATTCGTATCCTCTTTCAGTTACAAATCTCATAACGTGACTATGAGACGTGTCTAGTGGACTTTTTACTTAGCTGAGCCTGCTAGCTAGCTAAATTTAGTTAGCTAGCTAGCAATTGGTGTGAAGTCACCGAAATGATTAGAAATAAAGATTGAGGTTGCAATTCAATCTAACTCAACACTTAACTACTACACTGCCCTACCAAGCAAGAAGGCAGTAACTGCTCAGTTGGTTGAACATAAGTTAATGTCATTTTTGCAACATGAAATGCATGGTGAATCATGTGGACAAGTATCCTGCCTCTATTGTATTGTGTTTTGGAGAAAATGGGGTAAATGGCAGTAACTGAACTTATTGCCTTTTACCTTGGTTTCAACCTGCCCATGGCTGCAGTTACTGCCTTTTACCTTGGTATCATATTATTTTTTTCTGAAAGTGATACAATCGAAACTCGATGACACTGACTGACCGCTTCACAAACATACATTGCTAATCTAGGGACACAAAATCATGGCACATCATTCCCAGGGTAAAATGATGTTTGAACCTGCTCTGGAACGCCGAAACCCAGACACTGGTAAGAACTAGTTAGCTAAGTAGATCTGAGAACATAATTCATCTGATGGTTTCTTTGAATCAGTACACCACACACACGATGTCTAGCCAGTGACAGCCACCTAGCTAGAACTAACGTGCCCCTACCAAAATGGCAAAACCTACTTAGCTAGCATTAAGAGGCGATCAGCAATTTATACTAGCTTCAATCTATTGTCCCTATAATGAATATAATCCCTATCATTTTATTCTGACATTCCATGGATTATTTGAATCTGTAACATTACACCACACACACGATCTCTAGCAAGCTGACAGTCAGTTGGACGTGCACCCCAAACTGAATTGTCAAAAGCCACGCACCTTCGTTTTCCAGTTGAGCACACACACAGCATTGCTACCTCATTAAAAATATATCTACAGTGGTTCCTCCTTTAAACGTTGTGTCATACTGCCGCAGCACGCAAGGTGAGCCGCAGGTCTTTTAATTCTCAGGCATGTTTCTGTTACTGCAAGTTCTTTTGCTAATTTGACCACCAGAGGGCATATTTGAGAAGCATTTGATAGTATTCCGTATTGGCATTACCAGAGAATTTAAAAACTTTTTTCTAATAACACAGTATATGGGATTGATTTAAAAAAATGTGTCTTAATTCATTTGATTAATATTATGGTGTTTCTATTCATAGAAAAATTAAAAACGAAACCCTCAGGGTTTCCATTAGGATGGAATGGAAAATATGGCGCTGTACAATGTGACAGTCGGGATTAGGCTACAGGGTTGTTAGGATTCTAAATTGTTTGCCTTTGTTAGACAACTTTGTTCCAATATTTCTGTAAATCAGTGATATTTATTCCCATAGTAATTCGTTATGGATCCATAACTAAATCAACATCTGCATTTTGAAATAGTATTTTTATCATTATTTTATTAACAATGTGTTTCTTTGTTTATTAGGCTACTGTGCAGTCTACAATACATACTGTAGTAAACATGGGAAAGTGCCTAATTCCTTACATAAGGGAGAGCAGGCCATGTCTGTATTACAGAATGCAGGGCACGCAGGAGACCGGTGTTATTTCATAGTTGTGATGTCTTCACTATTATTCTACAATGTAGAAAATAGAAGACTTTTGACTGGTACTTGCTTAATTAATTTGATTAATATTATTGTGTTTCTATTCCATGAAAAACGCAAAACCCTCTGGGTAAATTCAGACCGTTTTGCTCTTGGAGCACACATTGGACATTTGGGCCTAGGCAGTCAAGCACCAAGCTAACGTTGGCTAGCTTGCTAACTACTTCCAGATACAAATGAGACCACTCTGACCATTTTACTCACCCTAGCAGAGCTCGTTAGGCAGTTTTCGTGTTAACCAGAGCGTTGGTGACTGTAACTGTGCTGCTGGAAACAATTTAATGACGCTTTTTTGCCGACGTTTACTGACACCGGCCGTATTCAACGGTGTTGAGCGCTCGTAAATTCATTATTCTGCGCTCTGGTGCACTCAGACGAGAGTGCTCTGAAATCAGAGTAGATAGACAGAGCGAATTTACGAATGCACCTGAATGTCCATTGAGAACGCACTCCGACTATACCATTTAGCTAAGCTAAGAATGACTGACTTGATTATTCCAAATGTTGGGTAGTTAGTTTGATGTGTAACTACTAACTTAAGGTAGGTAGCTGTAATGATATGCTATGTGGTTTGTAAGGACAGGGTAGCTAACAAATTGTCAGCCAACATAACATGTAAGATAACTTATTTATAAAGTCAATACTTTATTACATTGAGTAGCAAGCTACCGCGAGGATGCGCTCGATCAACTCTGCGGCTTGAGAATGTTTTTGGTGCACTGTCGATAGCGTGCTGGACTTCGGGCAAGAAGGTTGAGGGTTTGAAACCTGCTCCCTGCTTTTTTCATTTGAAGTCATGCACAATTATTAGTTTATTATTTGGTTTATATTGCCCGCAAGCGTCCCACCTAGTCAACAGCCAGTGGAATCGTGTGGCGCGAAATACAAAAACCTCAAATGCTATAACTTCAATTTCTCAAACATATGACTATTTTACACCATTTTAAAGACAAAACTCTCATTAATCTAACCACACTGTCCGATTTCAAAAAGGCTTTACAACGAAAGCAAAACATTAGATTATGTCAGCAGAGTACCCAGCCAGAAATAATCAGACACCCATTTTTCAAGCTAGCATATAATGTCACATAAACCCAAACCACAGCTAAATGCAGCACTAACCTTTGATGATCTTCATCAGATGACACTCCTAGGACATTATGTTATACAATACATGCATGTTTTGTTCAATCAAGTTCATATTTATAACAAAAAACAACTTTTTACATTAGAATGTGATGTTCAGAACTAGCATACACACCGCAAACTTCCGGTGAATTTACTAAATTACTCACAATAAACGTTCACAAAAAAGATAACAATTATTTTAAGAATTATAGATGCAGAACTCCTTTATGCAATCGCTATGTCCGATTTTAAAATAGCTTTTCGGTGAAAGCACATTTTGCAATATTCTGAGTACATAGCCCGGCCATCACGGCTAGCTAATTTGACACCCACCAAGTTTGGCCCTCACCAAACTCAGATTTACTATAAGAAAAATTGTATTACCTTTGCTGTTCTTCGTCAGAATGCACTCCCAGGACTTCTACTTCAACAACAAATGTTGTTTTGGTTCTAAATAATCCATAGTTATATTCAAATAGCTCCGTTTTGTTCATGCGTTCAGGTAACTATCCGAAGGGTGACGTACTTCGAAGCATGTCAAACGCTGTTTAAAATCAATTTTTATGCGATTTTTCTCGTAAAATAGCGATAATATTCTAACCGGGCGACGTTGTATTCGTTCAAAGACTGAAAGAACAAAATGGAGAATTCACATGAACGCGCATCTCCAGTGTCACTGTCCCCAGGCAGGCCAGTAAGAAACAGAGCTGCTGTACTTAGCCCAGAGACTGCAGAGCTCTCATTCCACTTTCTGGCGCCTTCTGAGAGCCAATGGAAGCCTTAGAAAATGTCACGTTACAGCAGAGATGCTGTCAGACAGGGCACTTCCTGCATGGAATCCCCTTGGTCGTTAGGGCAAATCTGGTCTGTGAAAGGACGGGGTTTTCTCACACCTAGCTCAGCTATTAAACTATTCTTTAGTAAAGGTTGAATCGTCTATTGTTCAGCTATTAGCCCCCCTCCCCAACTTGCAACAAAGGGATGTCTTTTTGTCGAGAGCAAAACTTTTTTTATTTTCAAGTCCAAAATAATTTTTCTGAAAGCAACTTTTTTATTTTCAATCAAAAATAGTTGTTCTGAAAGCATAAACGAGGGTTCAAAGTTTTAAAAAAACATTTTGCAATCAAATATTTTGTAATAGAGCGCAAAATTCTCAAAAAATATTTTGAAAATAAAACTCCATTTATTTTCGCTATCAACCACCCTCCATTTTGGCAATTTTTTGAGTGTCAGTTTGGCTACAACCAATACTGTTCAGCCTTTTCTTTCCGACACAAAGGAAGTCATAGCGGACACCTACGAAGAAGGACTGTGTGATGATGGCATCTCAAGTATTCATCACTGGGCATTCTTCTGTCCAACTTTTACATAGCTCCTACGGTTCAGTGCTGGTTCATACATTGTACTATATTACATACATACATACACACCGTAGAATGATAAATCATTCAATTATTATTCTCAAGCTAACCAAAAGCATTTTAGCTACGGATGCCCGTTCTCACCATTTTCAGTTGAATTAATCTAACTTCTTTCATGGCAACTAATAAGCAGGCCATGTCTTATTTGTTTCATAGTCGATATATAATGATATTTCATGACAGTGTAAAGGTTAGCTTTTTTTTACAGAAGGATGAAAGAACACAATATGTCTGTCAAGGAATGCTATTCTGATATGTCAGATGAAGAGTTAGACCAGAAAGTCAGTGCCATTAAGGCAAGGATGCCCCATGTGGGGTTTAGAATGGTCAAAGGAAGTCTCAGAGCAATGGGCCATCGTGTACAATGGAGAAGAGTTAGGAAGTCTTTGCAGTGTGTAGGTGGTGCAGGTATCATTGCCAGAATGATCCAGCTTCGTTGCATTGCTCAACAGGTAAGTATATTATTATGTATACATATTGCAAATTTCCCATCACCTAATGAACAACCACAATACCAGTCTGGTGTTAGGCTCTCTGTGCTGTATTGACGTATCCTGAAAATGACATCTGCTGCTTTAGATTGAACGGTCATATCTCAGTTATTGTTTTCATATCTACAAAAAATAAGCTGTTTTCTTTACTCTGAGTGCGAGCTGATCAAGGGGTCGAAAATGTAGATATTGCCAGATGTTCACTGTCCGAGAAACAGGCCGTGGAAGCTTTATTGCTGTGGCATATCGGAATGCTCCAAACACCTGTGCACATTTTTGTTTTTGCCTTAGCACTATATAGCTGATTCAAATGATCAAGTCATCATCAAGCTTCAAGTGGTATTTATGTCTAATAATGACATCTTCTATTGTTTGTCCTCATGTGTCTGTTTTTCAGCGTAAAGTACTCTGTAGCCACTTAGTATGGACACCAGGTGAGACCACACACACACAATAAGTATTTCTCCTTCACTTCATAACTCTCCACCTTCTCCCTAAGTCCTCTAGGTTATATTTTTTATTTATTTTTATTTCACCTTTATTTAACCATGTAGGCTAGTTGAGAACAAGTTCTCATTTGCAACTGTGACCTGGCCAAGATAAAGCAAAGCAGTTCGACACATACAACAACAGAGTTACACATGGAATAAACAAACATACAATCAATAATACAGTAGGAAATAAATAAATAGGCCAATAAATAGGCCATGGTGGCAAAGTAATTACAATATAGCAATTAAACACTGGAATGGTAGGATGTGCAGAGGATGAATGTGCAAGTTGAGATACTGGGGTGCAAAGGAGCAAGATAAATAAGTAAATACAGTATGGGGATGAGGTAGATTGGATGGGCTATTTACAGATGAGCTATGTACAGGTGCAGTGATCTGTGAGCTGCTCTGACAGCTGGTGCTTAAAGCTAGTGAGGGAGATATGAGTCTCCAGCTTCAGTGATTTTTGCAGTTCGTTCCAGTCATTGGCAGCAGAGAACTGGAAGGAGAGGCAGCCAAAGGAAGAATTGGCTTTCGGGGTGACCAGTGAGATATACCTGCTGGAGCGCGTGCTACGGGTGGGTGCTGCTATGGTGACCAGTGAGCTGAGATAAGGTGGGGCTTTACCTAGCAGAGACTTGTAGATGACCTGGAGCCAGTGGGTTTGGCGACGAGTATGAAGCGAGGGCCAGCCAACGAGAGCATACAGGTCGCAGTGGTGGGTAGTATATGGGGCTTTGGTGACAAAACGGATGGCACTGTGATAGACTGCATCCAATTTGTTGAGTAGAGTGTTGGAGGCTATTTTGTAAATTACATCGTCGAGGATCGGTAGGATGGTCAGTTTTACGAGGGTATGTTTGGCAGCATGAGTGAAGGATGCTTTGTTGCGAAATAGGAAGCCAATTCTAGATTTAATTTTGGATTGGAGATGTTTAATGTGAGTCTGGAAGGAGAGTTTACAGTCTAACCAGACACCTAGGTATTTGTAGTTGTCCACATATTCTAAGTCAGAACCGTCCAGAGTAGTGATGCTGGACATGCGGGCAGAAATCGGTTGAATAGCATGCATTTAGTTTGACTTGCATTTAAGAGCAGTTGGAGGCCATGGAAGGAGAGTTGTATGGCATTGAAGCTCATCTGGAGGTTAGTTAACACAGTGTCCAATGAAGGGCCAAAGGTATACAGAATGGTGTCGTCTACTGTGTCGGTGAACCCCTCCCGCATCTGAACTGGCTGACACAGAGGGCACAACATGATCATTGGTGAGAGATCAGGTCAACAGGAAGTATTATCGAAGAGATGATATACATTGAATACAGATAGAGATGTAGTAGTCCCAGAGTTAATGATCCAAGGTCAATTTACCTCCTGATGATTATGATGACTGATTATGATGATGACAGTCCCGTCATCGCCACCTCACATGCTCTTAAGATAACCTTCGGGCAACTGGGGGCACAAGGCTGGTTAGGAGAAACTGTAATTGTGATGAACTGAGAGAATATTAGGGTAGCACTGTAATTCATTAATCATATGCTGTCTGCCTCTGTTCTTACCTCTTTCCCTTTCTGTCTTCTACACCTCTCCCCACCTTGTCTTTCTTCCTTGTTTTATAATGCACACCATATGTGCGTTGAAGTACAGATTGAACTTGTATTTATAATATTACAATTATAATATTTATAATGCATGTATTATATATTTATAACACCTGGATAATGAACTTCTTTCAATAAAGCGTTTCACATTCTCCACTGGTTGAAATTAAGTATCTCATTTAAATACTGTCCTGTGTCCTCAGATTAATGCAGATGAAGGGAGTTAGATATGCATCGTTTCTTTTCTGTATACATGAATTACAAATCAGCCTTTCAGGAAAGTTAAAATCCAAAATGTTATCTGTTACCATTGTTGGTGGAGTATGTAAGCTTTGGCATGCAAAATGTATGCTCAACGTTTCTGCTTCAGTGCCATCACTACATTAATGTGGGAAAAAACTGTTTTGCCAAAATGACTTCCACCAATCCCTGTGGCCTATATGATTATAGTATTTGTGCCGATCAAAGTTGCCATGTGAGGGTGCTTTAGGACTGTACAACCACGTCAATAATAGGATTTATTCCTGTCAATGTCTATCCATGCAATCTAAATAAGCATTAGGGCTATTAAGAGTGCTATTCTTATGATCTTAATATTAGATTTTAAAGAAAGATGCACATTTAAGAGCCTTTTTGGGAGCAGGTATGAAATTAATAGATTAACTGATTTATGATTATCATGATAATGTTCGCACAAGATAAGATCAACATTGATTATATCCTATATTATAGAATAGAATAACTGAAAAGGATTATCATATTATGTTTGCATACGACAAAATGTCAGTATTAATTATTATCATCCATGACAGAATAGAATCATTAGGATGCATGTCCCTGATTATTTGCTGTATTTATTTCAGTTGAGTGTGAAGAGTGTTATGAAAGACCACTGAAGAAATTTTACTTAAAAATGAGAATATTTTTTTTATTTTTTAAGTTACTTACATTTCATTTGTATTTTATCAATTGTAGCTTAAAACCTGTTGGGGCTAGGGGGAAGTATTTGCACGGCCAGATAAAAACGTACCCGATTTAACCTGTTGGGGCTAGGGGGCAGTATTTACATGGCCGGATAAAAAACGTACCCGATTTAATCTGGTTACTAATCCTACCCAGTAACTAGAATATGCATATACTTATTATATATGGATAGAAAACACCCTAAAGTTTCTAAAACTGTTTGAATGGTGTCTGTGAGTATAACAGAACTCATTTGGCAGGCAAAAACCTGAGAGATTCCTTTACAGGAAGTGGCCTGTCTGACCATTTATTTGCTTTATTTGACATCTCTTCCAAAAACTACGGATCTCTGCTGTTACGTGACACTTCCCACGTCTCCAATGGGCTCTCAGAGCCCGGGAAAAAACTGAATGACGTAATTCAAAGCCCTGGCTGAAACACACGAGCACTTTTGCTAAGTGGTCTATCAGCAGACAAAAGGCTTAGGCGCGTGCACTGCCTGCCCCCGCCTTTCTGTTTTTCCCTCTATTTACAGACAGGCAGATTCCCGGTCGGAATATTATCGCTTTTCTACGAGATAAATTGCATAAAAATTGATTTTAAACAGCGGTTGACATGCTTCGAAGTATGCGCCATGCGCACGACCATGATTTACCATTCTGATAGTGTCTAGAACTCACGAACAAAACGTCGCTGATGGAACATAACGATGGATTATTTGGGACCAAACCTACATTTGTTATTGAAGTAGAAGTCCTGGGAGTGCATTCTGACGAAGAACAGGAAAGGTAAGACCATTTTTCTTATAGTAAATATGATTTTGATGAAGGCTAAACTTGCCGGGTGTCTAAATAGCTAGCCCGTGATGGCTGGGCTATGTACTTAGAATATTGCAAAACGTGCTTCATCCGAAAAGCTATTTTACACATATCGAGTGCATAAAGGAGTTCTGTATCTATAATTCTTAAAATAATTGTTATGCTTTTTGTGAACGTTTATTGTGAGTAATTTAGTAAATTGTTAGTAAATTCCCCGGAAGTTTGCGGGGGGTATGCTTTTTCTGAACGTCACATGCTAATGTAAAAAGCTGTTTTTTGATATAAATATGAACTTGATTGAACAGACATGCATGTATTGTATAACATAATGTCCTAGGTGTGTCATCTGATGAAGATCATCAAAGGTTAGTGCTGCATTTAGCTGTGGTTTGCGTTTTTGTGACATTATATGCTAGCTTGAAAAATGGGTGTCTGATTATTTCTGGCTGGGTACTCTGCTGACATAATCTAATGTTTTGCTTTCGTTGTAAAGCCTTTTTGAAATCGGACAGTGTGGTTAGATTAACGAGAGTCTTGTCTTTAAATAGCTGTAAAATAGTCATATGTTTGAGAAATTGAAGTAATAGCATTTCAAACGTTTTGAAAATCGCGCCACAGGATTCAACTGGCTGTTACGTAGGTGGGACGATTTGGTGCCACCTAGCCCATAGAGGTTAAACTGGTTACTACTCTTGCCCAGAAATGAGAATATGCATATAATTAGTAGATTTGGATAGAAAACACTCTAAAGTTTCTAAAACTGTTTGAATGGTGTCTGTGAGTATAACATAATTCATATGGCAAGACAAAACCTGAGAAGATTCCATACAGGAAGTGCCCTGTCTGACAATTTGTTCTCCTTCTGTGGCATCTCTATCGAAAATACAGCATCTCTGCTGTAACGTGACATTTTCTAAGGCTTCCATTGGCTCTCAGAAGGCGCCAGAAAGTTTAATGGGGTGTCTGCAGTCTCTGGGCGAAGTACAGCAGCTCTGTTTGTGAGTGGTCAGGCTGGGAACAGTGAGACTGAGAAGCTCGTTCATGAGAATTCTAAATTTTTTCTTTCAGCCTTTGAATGAATACAACGTCGCCCGGTTGGAATATTATCGCTATTTTATGAGAAAAATAGCATAAAAATTGATTTTAAACAGCGTTTGACATGCTTCGAAGTACGGTAATGGAATATTTTGACATTTTTTTGTCATGAAATGCACTCGCGCGTCACCCTTCGGATACTGACCTGAACGCACAAACAAAACAGAGCTATTTGAATATAACTATGGATTATTATCCTGAGTCGTCCGTTCATCAAGAATCTCTCTCTGGTTTGCTCCGTTCATCTTTCCCTCGATCCTGACTAGTCTCGCAGTCCCTGATGCTGAAAAACATCCCCACAGCATGATACTGCTACCCCCACGCTTCACCATAGGGATGTTGGCAGGTTTCCTCCAGATGTGACACTTGGCATTCAGGCCAAAGAGTTCAATATTGGTTTCATCAGACCAGAGAATATTGTTTCTCATGGACTGAGAGTCCTTTAGGTGCCTTTTGGCAAACTCCAAGCAGGCTGCCATGTGCCTTTTACTCAGGAGTGAGTGGCTTCCATCTGTCCACTTTACCATAAAGGCCTGATTAGTGGAGTGCTGCAGAGATGGTTGTCCTTCTGGAAGGTTCTCCCATCTCCACAGAAGAACTCTGGAACTCTGTCAAACTTGACTTACGGGTTCTTGGTCAACTCCCTGATCAAGGCCCTTCTCCCCCAATTGCTCAGTATGGCCAGGTGGCCAGCTCTAGGAAGATTCTTGGTGTTTCCAAACTTCTTCCATTTAAGAATGATGGAGGCCACTATGTTCTTGGGGACTTTCAATGCGGCATACATGTTTTAGTACCCTTCCCCAGATCTGTGCCTCGACACAATCCTGCCTCGGAGCAATTTCTTTGACCTCATGGCTTGGTTTTTGCTCTTACATAGACAAGCCACTTCAGCTGCACAGATGGGCCGTCCGCCTCTCAGCTGTAGTTTACTCCGGAGAGGGGTAACGTGGTGGCAGACCTCCTCTCACGCTCCTTTGACGCTTCTACTCCGACCGTCTTGCCAGACCACAACGGAACAGAGCTCGTACAAATGCTCTACGCTCCCCTTCAGTCAGCCGTCTCACTGGAGGAGCTGAAGCAAACACCGGAACAGGATCCCCCACTGTCTACCCTGCACACCTACATATGCACTGGATGGCCAGCACGTTTGCCAGAAGAGCTGGCGACTTTCACCAGGATGAAGCACAAACTTTCTTGCTGGGAAGAAGTCTGTCTTGAGAGTTTTGCACTGTGGTCCCGAGTGGCCTGCGTGCGCATGTTCTATCAATGGCGCACAAGGGTCACTTGGGCATAGCGAAGGTCAAGCAGCGATGTCCAGACCTTATGTGGTGGCCAGGCATCGACCACGAAATTGAAGCCCTGGTCAGGGATTGTGCTGCATGCCGCCTCAGTGGGGAAACAGGAAAATCTCCCCCCCCCCCCCCCCCCCCGAAGCCTCTCGCGTGGGCGTCCCGCCACTGGAAGCACATCCAGCTGGACATCTGTGGCGAGATACGTGGGCATGCAGTCCCTCACCATCAGCGCTTCCTGGTGGTGGCATGTGACCTCCACTCTAAGTGGCCAGAAGTGGTTTCTGTCGGAATTGTCACAGCACAGGCCATCGAGGACATCCTAGACAGCCTGTTCACAAGGTGGGGCCTACCCCTCACCCTCACCACGGACAATGGGCCCCAGCTAACCTCTGTTGCGTTATCCTCCTATCTCAGCAACAAGGGAATCAAACTCATCCGCCTACTACAACCCACAAGCTACCCAAACGCTGAAGAATGGTATCAGAGTGCACCTGGGGTCCAGGGGTGCACGTTCCAAACTACTTTGAACCAAACGCTAATGCACTACAGAGCAAGCAAACACACAACAACACAAGTCTCCCCGGCATCGGTCATGCTAGGTCGTGAGATGGAACTGCCACTGGACAGACTCAGAACACAGAGAGTAGCAGAACCGGCGACTAGGCGCACCAAGAAAAGCAGGCAGGCACCAAAGAGCAATGAAACAGCGTTTCGAAAAGGCCCATAAGCTGAAGAAGCCGATCATCCAAGTGTCAGACTGGTCCGAGCCCGATGGCCTCAGCGGTTAAACAAAATGGCCTCATTCTGGTCGGACCCCTTGCAGGTCAGTCGACAACTGGTGTCTGCCACCTTCATACTGAGCAATGGATCACGCTGGCACGCCAGCCGCCTCAGAAAAGTCCCTGCCCCTCAAGAAATACAAATGCCCACAAAACTGACATACAGGCCAGAGACGCCACCTGATGGACCTCCTCCACTACTACCACCCCAAGCCCCAGCCTCTGTGGGCTTCCAAAGGGCCAGAGCCACAAGCGGGGCGGCTGAAGAATGGCCTGAGGGCACAAACTCGCCCTGTTCATCTGGGGGACTACCTAACCTCCTTTCATTCTTAGGCTCCGTTAGGTGTCTTAGTCAACCTCCAGGTTAATGGACTGATCTGGCTAGTTCGGAGAGTCATTATTTGTCTCTTCCGTTTACGGGTTAATGTTTCTTTATTACAGGTATCACTCTAGGTTCTTGCCCTATGGACATTTTTATATATGGTACCAGTCCCTGGTTTTGGAAAGGGGGGGAAATGCTATGTATGGTACGACGTGCTGTTTGTCGTACTGTACGTTATGGTTTACGACAGTGTACTGCTCTACGGATGAATGGGTTGTCAGAATGAGTGGCACATGTCATTAAACGATTGAGTGATGTACAATGTGAAACTGTGCAGATGTGCGTTCTTGACATCTAAGCTAGATATAACACTACTGCCAACCCATTCCAAACCGGGGTCAGGTACATTAGGGCACACCATAGCAAAATGTTTTGCAATGGAATTCAAAAGTGAGCATTTCTTATTGGTCAAATTCAGATCGTACCACCTCATTTCGCTCCATTTTGTTTTGTTTCATGCCTACTGAACATAGCCCTGCTTGGTTTCTCAGGTGGTTGAGGATGGCTACGAGTTCTTTGCGAAGAGGCTGGTGACGCTGTTCTTGGCCCCAAACTACTGTGGCGAGTTTGACAACGCCGGAGCCATGATGAACGTGGACGAGACCCTCGTGCTCCTTTCAGGTAAAGGGATATTACTGAGATAATTAATTTGAACAATATCTCAATGTGATTTAGTAATATGTTGATGTGTTTTTGTTGTTGTCTGTGTCCATTGTCTGTATTGGCTGTAATGGTAGTTGTCTGTATTAGCTGGTGTGAACAAATGTCCAGTTTGAGGATCCATAAAGTACTTTCTTATCTTAAGTGTTAGTATACACTCCCCTACATATGTGCTTGGACAGTGATTCAAAATGTTTACATTTAGCTCTATACTCCAGCATTTTGGATTTGAGAGCAAATGTTACATGTGAGGTGACAGTACAGAATGTCCCCTTTTATTTCAGGGTATTTTCCAACGTATCTGAGAAATGAAATGAAAATAGAAATGAAAGCACTTTATACTGTACCTCGTCCCCACATTTGAAGATGTCATAAACGGCAGTAAATACATAGCCAAATATTTTGTTTTTGCATCACTGTCCAGTTACATACTGTACGCAGGGGAGTCTATGTTGTATTATAGTTGGCATTTATTATAGTTATTTTTTTCTAACGCAAGTATCTTGTTTGCTCTTCTCAAGCCTCCCCAGATCCTCAAGCCTGCAGACAAGAAGCTGTTCTACGGGGGCAGAGGAGGCATGGGCTCCAGATGGCCCGTCACTCCCCCCAGGAAAGCCAAAAAATGACCGCCCCTCCACCAGCGCCCCACCCTGCCTGCCCTCTCTACCTCTCTTTCCTCTCTTTCACCAAACAGCCAGACATTCCCCCCAGGAAAGCCAAAAAATGACCGCCCCCTCCCTCAGCCTCCACTTGCGCCCCACCCTGCCTGCCCTCTCTACCTCTCTTTCCTCTCTTTCAACAAACAGCCAGACATAAAACAAGTACCCATGGCTTTGAATTTTTTTTTATTGTAATTCTTAAGAAAAACATTTAATGCTATGAATTTTCTAAGAGTGGGTGTGTCTGCGTGTGAGCATTACAAAGTGTGTGTACATTATGTGCGAAAATGTGCGAGATTTGTACAATCCCCTTCTCTACCCACTTTGCCCCATTGAAAGGATGAAACCAGTGTCAGCCTCTATGTTAAAATCTGCGTTCGGGAGACAGTGGCCACAGCTGACCTGATGAATTTAGCAGCAAACTCCTGCAAACAGATTGTGTGTGTGTGTGTGTGTTTGTGCAAGTGCAAGGGGGGATTACTTTGTTTTTCCCTGTCCCCTGTGCTGTAAAATGTCAAACACAGATGTGTGTGTGCCGTGTGACTTCTCCCGCTTCAAGTAAGATGTTTGAATATCCTCGAGCAGTAGAGGTTAAGTGTGTCGATTGTCTCAAAGGAAAGCAAGCATCCCCTCCACTCGCACGCACATGCACACACATACAATTGCCCTTTTCATAGATCAGATGCATACGAGCCAGAGCTGTAAAAAAAAAAACACACAATTTAGGTTTGTACAGATTTGATAACTTGAAAAAGATTTGTCTTGTAGTCTTTCATCAAGTTGACCAATAAAGTGAGAATCTGAATTACATATTTCTTTCATTGATTTTCTTTTATCTTTGCTAACCAACCCCATCTTGTCAATGCAGTTTATTGTCTGATAGAAAATAATACCCCTATTACCCTCATCAATCTGTAATAAAATGATCTAGTTTCAGCTCCTTCTGCAAAGTGTTCCAAGATTATGGGGCAGCAAAGCTAACAGCACTCGTACCAGACTTCATTGTTGTGTTAGGAATACTATATAAAATACAGTTTTGAGATCTCAGACGGTAATATCCATGACTCGGTAGGATGAATAAAGTGATTAAATATATTGGCAGGTACCCTAAAATGGCCTTATAGACAAACGTACCAGTGAGTCTGTTGCTTACAGTTAGGGCTGGCCATCCAGCTAACTGATATAAGGTACATTGATATGTAAAAGATCTTGTGTTTGTTACAAATCTAAGAGCAGCATGGTAGAGTGTGTGAAGGTAAAACGCTGGGGGATTAATGTACAGCATTTCACCATAATCCAATAAAAGCAAAAAAGTGGCTGCAAGAAGGTATTTTCTAGTTTGAAATTAAAAACAAGACTTGTTTCTAAAGACAAAGCCCAACTTAAATGTAAAGGTACCAATGCAGCCATTTTAATCTAAATATCAAATAATTTATGGGTAACAATTAAGTACCTTATCGTGATTGTTTTAAAATAGCTTCTTAGCAAAATAACATTTCTCAAGCAATCATTTTTCTAGGAATGTCCAGGAGTGGTCTGAGAGAGGGGCCTTATTGGAGGAGCCTAATGGGAGGGATGTGAAACCTGAAAACTAGCTGTTATTGGCAGAGAGGAGGGCAAACTCTTTGTTATTGGACTATTAACTTATACACAGGTGGTCCAAAAACCCCACCCAGCCAAACAAGCTGAAATGTTATTTTCAAACAGCTTACACTAAAAGTGCATTGTTATAATTTCACAGTATTATTCCAACCACAGTGTGAAAATATAAGTATATTAAACACAGGACAATCACGTTTTTGACTGCACTGCCCCTTTAAGCTTTTTAGTGAGCTGTTGAATGTTGTGCTTTAAAGATAGAGCTTTATCAAGGTGAAATCTCAAGTACTTGTATGATGACGCCACCTCTATTGGCTTATTTTGCAAAGTGACTGAGGCAGATTTGCTTTCTTGATCTTGAAAATACCATTAGTTTAGTTATCTGCATTTAAGACCAATTTAAGCTAAAAAATGCTTCCTGATTTTGGGAAATGCCTCATCTAGCGTGGGAGCAGTACCATAGATGCTGTCATCTTCATGTAGATGTTCCTTTGCACCAGCAATGTTTTCAAAAGTTACTTAGATAAATAGTGAACAATAACGGCCCAAGAATGAAACCCTGTGGCACTCCAGTTTTTACAAAAAAGCTTGTCAAATGTCATGCAATCAATCTGTACACATTGTCATTTAATCATTAAACCAACCAAAAGCTTTACTTGAAAGGCCTATGTTTGACAATCTCTACATCAATATATCATGCTCTACTGTGTCAAATGCCTTAGACACTTCAAATGAGGGAAGCATGGTGCTGTGGGTTCACGTTTCATCTTAAAATACCTTCCAATAGGTTAGTCACATGTCTGCCAAACACTAAGTGTTGTCTAGCCGATGTCCATAGAGTGGTGTTCTGAGTTGCCAGACTGAAGTGGGTTGAGGTAGAATGTGCAGTTACGTGAGGGGTCATTGGACTTTTGTATGGTAAACGTTGCTCATTGGTTAATGGTCATTGTCAATGAATGGCTTACGACAAAATCTCGAGAGTCATGCTATAACTCATAAATGAACAACGGAACACATTACTCGATGCTGTAGCAGTTGACTGTTCGCTTGCTATACTTCTGCAAGAACAAAATGTGCAAATATCATTTTTTTAAGTAATTCAAATAAATATTGATCCTGTGTTGCTAGATCACTCTTTCACACTCTCCATTCTATATTTATAAAAATATATGTTTCTCTTCTTCGGTATTTCCCAGTCTCTGTTTTCATTCATACGTCTTGCTGTCATCGACACTCGTCCTTCAATACGCTCTGTCCATCAATATGCCTTCCCTTCACAACCCCAATAAGGTGAGGGGTAAAGGAAATATCCGAAGTTTTAGATCGAAAAATGCCACATTTGACCATGTTCTGTGACCAATGGGATCTATCAACTCAAACGTTTCCCCTATAGTTCATACTGTACTTTTCTATTCTTGGCCACATTCATTCCTGCAGTGTCATTCCCTAGCATGTGCCATACGCAATTACAGATAGTCATTCGAAGAAAGAAGTTAAAGAAAGTAGGCTATGAATGTGCACGTGTCCCTCTTAGGGAGGGCAGGGCTCAACTCCTTGGGTGTCTTGTTGGGTGTGCGTTACCATCCCCACCTCTCAACTATTAGGTTCCCTCTGCTGGACCCATACCGAACTAAGGAGGTCTACGGTATCACAGACTGCTAAACATGCAGTCTTTCTCTGGGTTATACAGTGTTGTTTCAACACTTCAGCAACATTGGTTCTACCTTTGCATCATCCTCTTCTGGATGATTTTGTACATTGGTGTGACAGTGCATTTTTACTGAATGATACAAAAAACAAAGCCTTGAATTGATTTCAGGCGTCAACCACCTACCCCTCAGAACACTACCATCAAGGGCCAGGTGGTGGTCACTGTAGACAACAACTTCAAGTATCTTGGCACAATGATTGATAATAAATTCAACTTCGAGTGTAACACTGACATGTTGTGTAAGAAAGGCCAGCAACGCCTTTTTTTGTCTCAGGAAACTGGCAAAGTTCCAGGTAGACAGGACCTTGATGACTCTCTTTTATATGTCATACGTAATCTGTCTTAACATTTTCTTTGATTTGCCAGTATGGCAACCAGTGGTGGAAAAAGTACTTAAATTGTCATACCTGAGTAAAAGTAAAGATATGTTAATAGAAATTGACTCAAGTAAAAGTGAATGTCGCCCAGTAAAATACTACTTGAGTAAAAGTCTAAAAGTATTTGGTTTTAAATATACTTAAGTATCAACAGTAAATGGAATTGCTCAAATGAACTTAAGTAGTAAAAGTATAAACCATTTCAAATTCCTTATAGAGCATCCTGACTGGTTGCATCACTGCCTGGTACGGCAATTGCTCGGCCTCTGACCGCAAGGCACTACAGAGGGTAGTGCGTACGGCCCAGTACATCACTGGGGCTAAGCTGCCTGCCATCCAGGACCTCTACACCAGGCGGTGTCAGAGGAAGGCCCTAAAAATTGTCAAAGACCTGTTCTCTCTACTACCGCATGGCAAGCGGTACCAGAGTGCCAAGTCTAGGACAAAAAGGCTTCTCAAAAATGTTTACCCCCAAGCCATAAGACTCCTGAACAGGTAACCAAATGGCTACCCGGACTATTTGTATTGTGTGCCCCCCCAACCCCTCTTTTACGCTGCTGCTACTCGCTGTTTATCATATATGCATAGTCACTTTAACTATACATTCATGTACATACTACCTCAATTGGGCCGACCAACCAGTGCTCCCGCACATAGGCTAACCGGGCTATCTTCATTGTGTCACGCCACCCACCACCCGCCAACCCCTCTTTTACGCTACTGTTACTCTCTGTTCATCGTATATGCAGTCACTTTAACCATATCTACATGTACATACTACCTCAATCAGCCCGACTAACCAGTGTATGTATGTAGCCTCGCTACTTTTATAGCCTCGCTACTGTGTATAGCCTCACTACTGTTATTTTTTACTGTCTTTTTACTTCAAATCAAATTTATTTATATAGCCCTTCGTACATCAGCTGAAATCTCAAAGTGCTGTACAGAAACCCAGCCTAAAACCCCAAACAGCAAGCAATGCATGTGAAAGAAGCACAGTGGCTAGGAAAAACTCCCTAGGAAAAACTCCCTAGAAAGGCCAAAAACCTAGGAAGAAACCTAGAGAGGAACCAGGCTATGAGGGGTGGCCAGTCCTCTTCTGGCTGTGCCGGGTGGATATTATAACAGAACATGGTCAAGATGTTAAAATGTTCATAAATGACCAGCATGGTCAAATAATAATAATCATAGTAGTTGTCGAGGGTGCAACAAGCACGTCCGGTGAACAGGTCAGGGTTCCGTAGCCGCAGGCAGAACAGTTGAAACTGGAGCAGCAGCATGGCCAGGTGGACTGGGGACAGCAAGGAGTCATCATGCCAGGCAGTCCTGAGGCATGGTCCTAGGGCTCAGGTCCTCCGAGAGAAAGAAAGAGAGAAAGAGAGAATTAGAGAGAGCATATTTAAATTCACACAGGACATCGGATAAGACAAGAGAAATACTCCAGATGTAACAGACTGACCCTAGCCCCCCGACACATAAACTACTGCAGCATAAATACTGAAGGCTGAGACAGGAGGGATCAGAAGACACTGTGGTCCCATCCAATGATACCCCCGGACAGGGCCAAACAGGCAGGATATAACCCCACCCACTTTGCCAAAGCACAGCCCCCACATCACTAGAGGGATGTCTACAACCACCAACCTACCGTCCTAAGACAAGGCCGAGTATAGCCCACAAAGATCTCCGCCATGGCACAACCCAAGGGGGGGCGCCAACCCAGACAGGAAGACCACGTCAGTGACTCAACCCACTCAAGTGACGCACCCCTCCCATGGACGGCATGGAAGAACACCAGTAAGCCAGTGACTCAGCCCCTGTAATAGGGTTAGAGGCAGAAAATCCCAGTGGAAAGAGGGGAACCGGCAAGGCAGAGACAGCAAGGGCGGTTCGTTGCTCCAGCCTTTCCGTTCACCTTCACACTCCTGGGCCAGACTATACTTAATCATAGGACCTACTGAAGAGATAAGTAAAGACTTAAAGGTTGAGACTGAGTCTGAGTCTCTCACATGGGTAGGCAGACCATTCCATAAAAATGGAGCTCTATAGGAGAAAGCCCTACCTCCAGCCGTTTGCTTAGAAATTCTAGGGACAATTAGGAGGCCTGCGTCTTGTGACCGTAGCGTACGTGTAGGTATGTACGGCAGGACCAAATCGGAAAGATAGGTAGGAGCAAGCCCATGTAATGCTTTGTAGGTTAGCAGTAAAACCTTGAAATCAGCCCTTGCCTTAACAGGAAGCCAGTGTAGGGAGGCTAGCACTGGAATAATATGATCAAATTTTGGGGTTCTAGTCAGGATTCTAGCAGCCGTATTTAGCACTAACTGAAGTTTGTTTAGTGCTTTATCCGGGTAGCCGGAAAGTAGAGCATTGCAGTAGTCCAGCCTAGAAGTAACAAAAGCATGGATACATTTTTCTGCGTCATTTTTGGACAGAAAGTTTCTGATTTTTGCAATGTTACGTAGATGGAAAAAAGCTGTCCTTGAAACAGTCTTGATATGTTCTTCAAAAGAGAGATCAGGGTCCAGAGTAACGCCGAGGTCCTTCACAGTTTTATTTGAGACGACTGTACAACCATCCAGATTAATTGTCAGATTCAACAGAAGATCTCTTTGTTTCTTGGGATCTAGAACAAGCATCTCTGTTTTGTCCGAGTTTAAAAGTAGAAAGTTTGCAGCCATTCACTTCTTTATGTCTGAAACACAGGCTTCTAGCGAGGGCAATTTTGGGGCTTCACCATGTTTCATTGAAATGTACAGCTGTGTGTCGTCCGCATAGCAGTGAAATTTAACATTATGTTTTCGAATGACATCCCCAAGAGGTAAAATATATAGTGAAAACAATAGTGGTCCTAAAACGGAACCTTGAGGAACACCGAAATGTACAATTGATTTGTCAGAGGACAAACCATTCACAGAGACAAACTGATATCTTTCCCGACAGATAAGATCTAAACCAGGCCAGAACTTGTCCATGTAGACCAATTTGGGTTTCCAATCTCTCCAAAAGAATGTGGTGATCGATGGTATCAAAAGCGGCACTAAGATCTAGGAGCACGAGGACAGATGCAGAGCCTCGGTCTGACGTCATTAAAAGGTAATTTACCACCTTCACAAGTGCAGTCTCAGTGCTATGACGGGGTCTAAAACCAGACTGAAGCGTTTCGTATACATTGTTTGTCTTCAGGAAGGCAGTGAGTTGCTGTGCAACAGCTTGTTCTAAAATTTTTGAGAGGAATGGTAGATTCGATATAGGCCGATAGTTTTTTATAATTTCTGGGTCAAGATTCGGCTTTTTCAAGAGAGGCTTTATTACTGCCACTTTTAGTGAGCTTGGTACACATCCGGTGGATAGAGAGCCGTTTATTATGTTCAACATAGGAGGGCCAAGCACAGGAAGCAGCTCTTTCAGTAGTTTAGTTGGAATAGGGTCCAGTATGCAGCTTGAGGGTTTGGAGGCCATGATTATTTTCATAATTGTGTCAAGAGATATAGTACTAAAACACTTTAGTATCTCCCTTGATCCTAGGTCCTGGCAGAGTTGTGCAGACTCTTTACTTACCTATTGTTCACCTAATAGTTTTTTGCACTATTGGTTAGAGCCTGTAAGTAAGCATTTCAATGTAAGGTCTAAACCTGTTGCATTCGGCGCACGTGACAAATAAACTTTGATTTGATTTGATCGCAGTGCTAGAGGTGTCATTTGTGAGGGCGGTGCACAATTGGCATTGGAAAACCACCCTGGTCTTTGTGGTTGAATCTGTGTTTGAAATTGAGATGTGAGGTACAGAAATGAGGTACTCTTATCAAAAATCATGTTAAACACTATTATATGCATCTTGTGATTTCTTAAACTCATTTTTAATCCTGAACCTATTTAGGCTTGCCATAACAAACAGATTGAATATTTACTGCTCAGAAGAATAAAGGGAACACTTAAACAACACAATGTAACTCCAAGTCAATCACACTTCTGTGAAATCAAACTGTCCACTTAGGAAGCAACACTGATTGACAATAAATTTCACATGCTGTTGTGCAAATGGAATAGACAACAGGTGGAAATTATAGGCAATAAGCAAGACACCCGCAATAAAGGAGTGGTTCTGCAGGTGGTGACCACAGACCACTTCTCAGTTCCTATGCTTCCTGGCTGATGTTTTGGTCACTTTTGAATGCTGGCAGTGCTTTCACTCTAGTGGTAGCATGAGACGGAGTCTACAACCCACACAAGTGGCTCAGGTAGTGCAGCTCATCCAGGATGGCACATCAATGCGAGCTGTGGCAAGAAGGTTTGCTGTGTCTGTCAGTGTAGTGTCCAGAGCATGGAGGCGCTACCAGGAGACAGGCCAGTACATCAGGAGATGTGGAGGAGGCCGTAGGAGGGCAACAACCCAGCAGCAGGACCGCTACCTCCGCCTTTGTGCAAGGAGGAGCAGGAGGAGCACTGCCAGAGCCCTGCAAAATGACCTCCAGCAGGCCACAAATGTGCATGTGTCTGCTCAAACGGTCAGAAACAGACTCCATGAGGGTGGTATCAGGGCTCAACGTCCACAGGTGGGGGTTGCAGCCCAACACCGTGCAGGACGTTTGGCATTTGCCAGAGAACACCAAGATTGGCAAATTCGCCACTGGCGCCCTGTGCTCTTCACAGATGAAAGCAGGTTCACACTGAGCAGATGTGACAGAGTCTGGAGACGCCGTGGAGAACGTTCTGCTGCCTGCAACATCCTCCAGCATGACCGGTTTGGCGGTGGGTCAGTCATGGTGTGGGGTGGCATTTCTTTGGGGGGCCGCACAGCCCTCCATGTGCTCGCCAGAGGTAGCCTGACTGCCATTATGTACCGAGATGAGATCCTCAGACCCCTTGTGAGACCATATGCTGGTGCGGTTGGCCCTGGGTTCCTCCTAATGCAAGACAATGCTAGACCTCATGTGGCTGGAGTGTGTCAGCAGTTCCTGCAAGAGGAAGGCATTGATGCTATGGACTGGCCCGCCCGTTCCCCAGACCTGAATCCAATTGAGCACATCTGGGACATCATGTCTCGCTCCATCCACCAATGCCACGTTGCACCACAGACTGTCCAGGAGTTGGCGGATGCTTTAGTCCAGGTCTGGGAGGAGATCCCTCAGGAGACCATCCGCCACCTCATCAGGAGCATGCCCAGGCGTTGTAGGGAGGTCATACAGGCACGTGGAGGCCACACACACTACTGAGCCTCATTTTGACTTGTTTTAAGGACATTACATCAAAGTTGGATCAGCCTGTAGTGTGGTTTTCCACTTTAATTTTGATTGTGGCTCCAAATCCAGACCTCCATGGGTTGATAAATTGGATTTCCATTGATTATTTTTGTGTGATTTTGTTGTCAGCACATTCAACTATGTAAAGAAAAAAGTATTTAATAAGATTATTTATTTCATTCAGATCTAGGATGTGTTGTTTAAGTGTTTCCTTTATTTTTTTGAGCAGTGTATTTTTATTTAACTAGGCAAGTCAGTTATTAAGAACAAATTCTTATTTACAATGACGGCCTACCCTGGCCAAACCCTAACCCAGACAACGCTGGGCCAATTGTGCGCCACCCTTTGGGACTCCCAATCTCGGCCAGTTGTGATACAGCCTGGAATCAAACCAGGATCTGCAGTGACGCCTGTAGCACTGAGATGCAGTGCCTTAGACCGCGTCGCCACTCGGGAGCCCTTACTGACTCAAGACATTTCGGCTTTTCATTTTTTATTAACTTGTACAAAAGAATAATAAAAAAAATATGATTCTACTTTGACATTGAAGGGAATTGTGTGTTGGCCAGTGACAACAAATTTCAATTTAATTCATTTTAAATTCAGGCAACAACACAACAAAATGTAAAAAATATTTTCTGAAGGCACTAACTGGTTTGTATGTGTGTGGCTTTAGCTGAGATTGCTCTTTACAGAGTCAAGTATACTGAACAAAAATATAAACACAACATGTAAAGTGTTAGTCCCATGTTTCATGAGCTGAAATAAAAGATCACAGAAATGTTTCATACACATAAAAAGCTTATTTCTCTCAAATGTTGTGCACACATTTGTGACTCACAACCTGGATTCAGTCTTATGTTGCAACATTTTAAGTTCCATTGTTTTACATTGGATAACAGTAGAGACTCAGAGCTACAAAATGGTATATCATACACTGCATTTGAGGAAGCAATGGGATAGTAATTCTGCTTTGAAAGTTGATCAACTTGTAAACTCACTTTGAGAAAACCGTCTTTCAATGTTTTGGTATTACTAGTGGAGAGCCCTTCTTTGTCTACACCCATTCAGCATTGTTCACACCCTCTTAAGCCTTAGCCCCACCCATCTATAAGGGTTGATCCGGGCGTTCTGTACTTACTTGCCAGATACTTCCAGACATCTAAAAGAGAGAGAACAGCTCACTGAACATTACTCGCCCTAGCAGAACTGGTTAGGCTGTTACAGTATGTTATCTAAAGTGTTGGTGACTGCAACTGTGCTGTCAGATTGTCCTTTGTAAATTCAGAGCGTTTCGTGTTCAGAGCGCTTCGCATTCAGAGCGCACACTGGACACTGGCCAATAAGTAGGGTTGTTCCGAAAGCTCTGACCTCACAATGACAGTCAAGCACCTAAGCTAACTGGCTAACATTGGCTAGCTACTTCCAGACACATAATGAGAGAACACCCCACTCTGACCATTTTACTCACACTAGCAGAGCTGGTTAGGCAGTTTTCATGTTATCCAGAGCGTTGGTGACTGTAACTGTGCATATGACAACAATTGAATTATGCTTTGTTGCCGACGTTTACTGACACCTGACACATTCAACCGGTGTTGAGCGTTCAAAAACGCATCAGTTATTCTGTGCTCTGGCACACTGAGGCGAGAGTCTTTCAATAAATGTAGCTAGCTAGCTAGTTAAACAATGGACCATAATCACAACTCACAACTCATGACGCAACTCATACACATAACGTTAGCTTGTGACCCAGCCAGCTAATGTTAGCTAGCTAACAGTACACTTGAAATGAAACCACTTTCTGTCAAAATTAGAAACATGTAATATCTGAACATTTTGCTAGCTAGACTATCTTACCCACGGTCAGAAATCGGAGTAGATAGCCAGAGCAAATTTACCAGCTAGTACGTCTATCAACAGCTGCAGTGACATTCTATTGAAATGGATACTTGCATGGTGGAGTCTTTTGTTAAGACATGTAGCTAGCTAATGTGAACTAACTCACTTATGTACATCGCGCTGGTCCGTAAAATTGACCTTATTTTAGCGCCAAAAAACGTAATACTTCCAGATCAACTGTAATATCAATACTATTGTAAAGCACAATTTCTCCCCTTTCCAACAAAATCAATGACGAGACCTTCATGATACCCATCTCTGCATGATTCAAGAAGGCAATGAGCTCCTTCGGGTCTTTAAAAATTGCGGTTGGGGAAGCGAAACCTATTGCGTGATTGTGAGAAGGAGAGATGTTGTGTGGGGAAACGGCTTTTTTCACTCGATCTGTCCAACTTATCACCTTTTCGCCTCTAAAATGTAAATAAAACACTATAAAGAGTTTATATAATGTGTCATTACATACCTATTTGAAGGTTTGTGTCGAATTTGAATTGGGTTTTTAGGGCGGTGCTAAAGTGATCTTCAGAAGTAAACAGCGACTTTTGAGAGTCATGATAGCTTGCAGTGATGACGCAAAAAACGACTAGGTATCCCCCCTTACCCTGTCCCTGTCCCTTTCTTGTTTTTAAACGGTGAGAGAAGTGCTGTAAGAGAGTTGTAAGACAGAATTAGTTGCTTTATGCATGCTGTACGTTACGCCATGACACGTCACGATGTAATGTACAGCGTCGGAGAGGTCCGTTTTTTCAACTTTTCTCCAATACTATAGAGCCATTACCATGGCAGTCAAATCTTGAATAAAAACCTAGTTCACACCCCAGATATTGATGTCAACACAGTCGCTACAGTCCCATTGGTTTTCATTGCAGCCTCGTTTGAATGTCGCGGTTGTGCACATTTGTACGGAATGGGGTTAGTCACCATTAGCTAAACAATGGACCATAATCACAACTCATGACGTTACTACCCTGCATGAATCTGCAGGTAGCTAACCAACCAGGTTCTTTGGCTATAGCAAGCAAATGTGTCTGAGATACGAAAAAAAAGATCATACACAATGTTAGCTAGCGACACAGCCAGCTAACGTTAGCTAGCTAACAGAACACATGAAATGAAACCACTTTCTGTCAAATTTTGAAATGTGTAATATCTGAACATTTTGCTAGCTAGACTATCTTACCAGTATACATCCTGTCTGATGCCATGCATGGTTTCCTTAGTTTGACGATGTAATCCAGACTGGTGTTTTCTTCATCTCCTTAGCTATCATACTCGAATTCCACGCATTTCAAAACTAGGTCCTCCAGAAAGTGGAGCGCGCATACACATAACGTCATCTAGCGAGCCAGCCAGCTAACGTTAGATAGCTAACAGTACACTTTAACTTGACATTAGATTTATGCAGTTTTACTACGCAATAAAAAAAACATTTAAAGCCGTGTTTGACACAATTATCAAGACATACTGACCAACTCCAATAGACAGACGCGTGCTATATGGCAGACCAATCCAAACTCATCTCTCAGCATGTCCAGCCCACGCATTATCTCAGCCAATCATGGGTAGCGGGAAGGTTGCCCACTTTTTCTGTGGCTTAACCAACTAGGATCATAATTTAACCTCTCTGGTATCATTGGGACGCTAGCGTCCTACCTCAAAAACAGCCAGTGAAATTGCAGGGCGCCAAATTCAAACAACAGAAATCCCATAATTACAATTCCTCAAACATACAAGTATTATACACCATTTTAACTTGTTGGGGCTAGGGGGCACTATTTACGCGGCCGGATAAAAAACGTACCCGATTTAATCTGGTTACTAATCCTACCCAGTAACTAGAATATGCATATTATATATGGATAGAAAACACCCTAAAGTTTCTAAAACTGTTTGAATGGTGTCTGTGAGTATAACAGAACTCCTATGGCAGGCAAAAACCTGAGAAGGTTTCATGCAGGAAGTGGCCTGTCTGACAAGGTGTTGTTGTTCTTGCTTCTGTTTATTGAAGAGTCAGGATCTTAGCTGTAACGTGACAATTCCTACGGCTCCAATAGGCTCTCAGAGCCCGGGAAAAACCTGAACGATGACGAGGCAGCCTCAGGCTGAAACACATTATCGCCTTTTCCAACTATGGATTATTTGGGACCAAACCTACATTTGTTATTGAAGTAGAAGTCCTGGGAGTGCATTCTGACGAAGAACAGGAAAGGTAAGACCATTTTTCTTATAGGAAATGTGATTTTGGTGAAGGCTAAACTGGGTGGGTGTCTAAATAGCTAGCCCGTGATGGCTGGGCTATGTACTTAGAATATTGCAAAATGTGCTTCATCCGAAAAGCTATTTTAAAATTGGACATATCGAGTGCATAGAGGAGTTCTGTATCTATAATTCTTAAAATAATTGTTATGCTTTCTGTGAACGTTTATCGTGAGTAATTTAGTAAATTGTTAGTAAATTCGCCGGAAGTTTGCGGGGGGTATGCTTTTTCTGAACGTCACATGCTAATGTAAAAAGCTGGTTTTTGATATAAATATGAACTTGATTGAACAGACATGCATGTATTGTATAACATAATGTCCTAGGTGTGTCATCTGATGAAGATCAAAGGTTAGTGCTGCATTTAGCTGTCTTCTGGGTTTTTGTGACATTATATGCTAGCTTGAAAAATGGGTGTCTGATTATTTCTGGCTGGGTACTCTGCTGACATAATCTAATGTTTTGCTTTCGTTGTAAAGCCTTTTTGAAATCGGACAGTGTGGTTAGATTAACGAGAGTCTTGTCTTTAAATAGCTGTAAAAAAGTCATATGTTTGAGAAATTGAAGTAATAGCATTTCAAACGTTTTGAAAATCGCGCCACAGGATTACACTGGCTGTTACGTAGGTGGGACGAATTCGTCCCGCCGGTCCCATAGAGGTTAAAGATAAACTTCTTGTTAATCCAACCACAGTGTCCAATTTCAAAAAGGCTTTACGGCAATAGCACACTATGCGATTATGTTAGGACAGCGCCTAGCCACAAGAAACCATGCAGACATTTTCCAGCCAAGGAGAGGACTCACAAAAGTCAGAAATGGTGATTCAATTAATCACTTACCTTTGATGATCGTCATCTGGTGGCACTCCCAGGACTCCATGTTACACAATAAATGTTTGTTTTGTTCGATAATGTCCCTCTTTATGTCCAAAAACCTCCGTTTTGTTGGTGCGTTTTGTTCAGTAATCCAAAGGCACAAAGCGCGCTCTCAACATGCAGACGAAAAGTAAAAAAAGTACAATAAAAGTTCGTAGAAACGTGTCAAACGATGTTTAAAATCAACCCTCAGGTTGTTTTTGTCATAAATAATCAATCATATTTGAACCTGACAAAAGCTTCATCAATAGAAAAGGAGAAACAAGAAAGGC